>NW_015536469.1:596718-624482 GCF_001515605.1 Sinocyclocheilus anshuiensis | reverse complement strand
AGGCGGGGCATAGAGGAGAAACAATAATGTACAGTATGTGGAAAATAATGTGTTTTTTAAACTTTAAACCGCATAAACACATTTCATTACACCAAATACACAAAATAATGTTCTTTTTAGGAGCATCATATGACCCCTTTAAAGTATTTGAAAACAATATTGTTATCGTCTCCATGTAGTTAACTGAGATCGTTTTGACAATGTTGTCGTCTGTATGCGAAACTTTTCAAAAATGCAAAGGAAAAACGTTTCCGTTTTTAGTACAATCGTCGTCATGTAAACGTCGCAAATACCTTTTAATTGTGATTAAAACAAAAGCAAGATGTAAACTCAAATAGAAGTGTATTTTCTATCACAGAATTTAAAAAAAGATAATTGTAACTTTTTATCTAGTTCTAGTTTTGACCTTTTTTTTTGCCTTTTTTTTTTTTTTTTTTTTGCAATTTCTCAATTCTATTTTTTTTTTTTACAGTAACCTTTTTTATTTGCAGGATTTATTTGTGGTGGAAATTGAGTTCCACAGTTTATGCGACAATTCTGGCTGGTATATGAATGCTTAAAATGAACTTCAGGGGAATTTTCCTGAAACAGAAGTCATGTGATCCACGATAAGTCGACACAGGCTAGACGGTGCAATCCCTAGTCGGTATTCTTATTATATCAGTTATGCTGTTCTGTTATTTGGCTTCATAATTCACTGAGACTCTGCAGCCTGAAATACTTTCATCATCCCAAGGAGTGCATAAATCAGTGCTAAATTAGCAGGGTGTTTTTATCAAGAGGCTGCAGCGAAACTCTATGGATGAGGCAGACAGAAAATGATCACCAATACGCTACAAATTTCTCACCCCATGCCCTCTCGTTTGCATTTCATCCCATGCATGCTAATTATGTGGTATGTTAATTTTTTTGTGATTTTTTTAAATTGGCAATCAAGTACCACAAAATGTGTTTTTTGTCTGTACCAAGTACCATCTTTATAATTATCTCACAGTTGCCATCCTCCGCGTGAAATCTTGCCCATGGACAAATATGAACATCTACTGTATGACTTGAAGAGAGTAAGATTGGATTATGGAGACTATTATGCCCAGATTTTGGGTGATTTTTCATGTATGATTTTATCTATTTTCTAAATTTAGTTAATCAGAACCAGATAGACTCTGCAGGCATTTTTCTGCACAGATTTTAGGAGACAAACTGCAGAATTCTCTGGAATGGATTTAAAGGGATTGCAGATTTAACTAATAAGTAAGCAACCAAGCCAGAAGTACACTCTCTAAAAAAAAACCCCACACAAATCTACACCTTTACCGGGCAGCAAAGCTAAAAGGTTCATCTTTATAACTTATTTACCCTGAAATGGTGCATTTTAGTAACTTCAAGGTACATATCAGTAACTAAAATGTTCATATTAGTACCTTTTGCAAGGGTATCGCACCAGTGACAATTCTGTACCTTTTTTCTAAGAGTATGTTGTTCATTAAAGGCAGTACATACTCTGACGGTATGCAAAATTCAGATGGAAAGTATTAAAAAGAACAATAAGCTTGCATGCAAGTGTTGCAGGCTGTGTAGAAACTGATACCTTTGAATTCTGGGGGATTCTCTTTTCTGGTTATAATCCCTATAATCTATATTTGGACATGTATTAAATATATTTATATATATTTTAATAATAATAATAATAATATAAATATAAAATAAATATAAAAGTATAATTTAATATAAATTATATAAAAATGCAATGTATTATGTAAAAGCATTTTTTTAATTTTTTTTTATTAAATATTAACAATCTGCATGATCAGCAATCACAGTATATCTGGGACATTCTGCCTGCATAGTTTGCAATCTTTTATGTGTTATTGTCAGGGGTGAAGAACTATGAAGCTAACCAGTGTTTTGTAGCGGGAAATAACAAGAAGGCAGACTTTTTCAAAGCCAAAATATTCCAAAACAGCCATCAAATAAACTATTGAAAATATAATGAGGTTAAACCTGCCAGCCTGTTAGCTGGTCTAGTTTGTCGCTCTGATTGAGAATTGTTAATACTAACATTATAAAAACGGTAAAAATGCCACTGGAAAATGAAACAGTAGGGGCGTCAGACTCAGTCAACATCCTAAGAAAAAGTACTGAATGTGCTTTAGTGTGTGTGTGTGTGTGTGAGTGTGTGTGTTTCACAAAAACAGTACGGTTTAATAAGGTCTCCAATTTGACCTCCATCACCTCAAGCAATATAATTGCATTCCACACAAATCCCAAGATCAAAGGTTCTTTTAAAGTTATTGACACCCTACTTAGTTCACAAATGAGAGGTGCACGATGGATAAATGGAAAACACTCAAGCATCCCTTCAACTGACATGGAATCAGTCATGATTGCAGTTTCTGATTCCTGCTTTTTGGTTTCAGACATCAAACCGGCGCCTGCTGTTCTCTGTATTGTTAATGCGTTGTCCTCAATCCCAGTGTGCTTGGGAAGCAGCATCTTCTATTGCAACAGCACAGTGCAACATTAAAGTGGCATTTCTTTTGACATTATTCATTACTAATTGCACTTGGTGGACTGTGGAGCACTAAACACGTCTTTTATTGTGTGAGTGGGTGTACATCTTTCATGTTTTATCACGAAGACGCCCTTAACGTCGGACTTCTCGCTGTAATTACTTCTCGCGGGTTATCAGCACAAGCGGGTCAGGTCTCCAGTGGACTCGGTGGGCTGCAGCAACACAAGTCTGGACGAATGGCGGTGGAAATCTAGGGCAAGTTGGAGCTTTATGTTGTGATTGGCATCGCCTGGTTCAAAAGAAGGACTCGGGGAGCTATATATAGATTAATTATTGTTGCACAAAGAGTTCTTCTGGAGTGTTTGCAGATAAGATGTTTACAGACTAGGCTGAAGAAGGGAGGAGGGGGACAGGGCTGTGTGCCATTCAGAAGTGAATTGAGAATGCCTTTTAAATGTATAATTGGAATTGGAATAGAGGTAGCAAACAAGATATGAATTTGAATCTAAATACTGTTCATTTTCTGCTGTAAATTAAATTTATAAAGATTTGATTTCAATATGAATTACCCTTAAACGTTTTATCATATACACAACATATGTGCTATTTCTAGAAATATTTGATGATGATAATAATGTCAGTGTTTGAACCTAGTATATATTTTTTTTATTTTAAATTGTATAATTTGTTTTATTTTAAATTATATATCATTTATAAAGTTACATGAAAACAATGTAACGATGTGGTAGATATTTGACAAAATTAAAATCTATAATTAACTAAATCAATTCACTAAATTAATTAATTTCAGCCAATTAATTTTAGGCAGTACTAAACTGGAAAAATATCTAATCAATTCTAATGTATTCTATGTTTAGAAGGCATAATTACATAATTAATCCAAATTAATTACTACCCTTAAACATTTTATCATATACACAACATATGTGCTATTTCTAGAAACATATGATGATATTTTTTAGTGTTTGAAATGCTACCTAATATATACATTTAATTCATTTTCATTTATTTTTTTATAATATATTATAATTTATATAATTAAAATGTTAAATTATTTCATCATATGTATTATATATACATTTTATTAAATTGTCAGTAAATGTAAATATTTATATGATATCTAATATTTCGTATAACTATATAAATATATATTATTTAAAAAGTTATATGAAAACAATGTAACGATCTGATGAAATTTTGTGGTGTGATATGATATCTATTTTAATGGCTGTGTTAATTTCAGCCAACTAATTTTAGGCAATACTGAACTGTCTAATCAATTATGCATTCGAAGTTTTGAGGGCATAATTGCTAAATTAATTATGTAATTAAGTATTTCTTGTCACGAAACGTGCTTGCTAATATTTCTTTAGTAAATAGATAAAAATCCTCTTCCTGTCATTCCAGCTCAACTTCTTATGGGGCGTGGCCAATTTCAAACTCACGCTCTTGAATCGAAAGGGATCTAGTTATTAAATTCTGAATTTTCTTTAACTTTTAAGGTGATAAAGATCAACAACAGCAAAAACCTCGAGAGAAACGACTCCTGCAACTTTCCATTTCATCACAGGGAGCGTCATTTGCGTAGATGTTACAATGAGATGGCCTTATGTAGGTTATCAGACGCACTGGAGCCCTCTTGAGCATGTCTGAAATTAATGTCAGAATGACGAATATGATGAAGGGATGCGATGAATATTTCATGCATGACCCATATGAGGGAAAGAGAGAGGGAGAGAGCAGGAGGGATGCTGAGAGACGCTGTGCGCGGTTCTGCGGAGCCTGAGCTGCTGCTGCTTATGCTGCTGATGCTGATGCGGGGAGGCTGACTGACCGACAGAGAGAGGGAGGGTCTATTCCACGCGCGGATTATTATTGCTCTGTATCGCGCTTTATCCATAAGGGAAGCACCCGAGGAGAATCGGAAGAAACCGAAGCTCTGACCCGAAAAGTAAGTGATTCATTTCCAAACCGCTGTGCTTTGATGCTTTGATGCGATGCATGTATAGCGAGATGATCAGTGTCTTCACTGTTTACACATGACAGCCTTGAAACATTTGTCTCAGACTTCATATCGA
This sequence comes from Sinocyclocheilus anshuiensis, assembly GCF_001515605.1. Taxonomy (NCBI): domain Eukaryota; kingdom Metazoa; phylum Chordata; class Actinopteri; order Cypriniformes; family Cyprinidae; genus Sinocyclocheilus; species Sinocyclocheilus anshuiensis. The sequence goes on along the minus strand of NW_015536469.1, from coordinate 619,871 downwards.
GGTAATACTGTGTATTTACTGTACATGCATGACAATTCCACCTTCTTTCTGTGATTATTTTGTGGGGCTGCTTGGTATCCATTCTGTCTGTTTTCTGCCATTAATGCAGCTTAAACTGTTTACAGACATTCAAACTTTACTTTGTGGAAAATGTGCTATGGTTTTTAAACTTTAGGCTCTTTAGAGAAATGTAGGATAAAAGTTTAAAAATCTGACTTTGACTTTTACTTTGAATGTTCGCCGTTGTGATGGCGTCATCGTTATATTTGCATACTAAATCGCAATTGGTCTTCTTTCGTGCATTTATTTGCATGAAGCATTTTTTTTTTTTCAAAATAAATCTAATGGGAAATGTTTATTTCTGTGCCACACATGACAACAAACATAATTGCAAAAATAATGACTGCCTCTCTGAGTAGGTAGCCTACTTCTTTTGAATTTGCAACCATTAAAAAAGTACAGGTGCGTCTAATTTTGCATACTTATGCACTATTTTCTGTTTTGTATGAATTGTGTAAGTAGTGCATTCACACTGGAAATTACAAAGAGAAAAAGTAAACTTTCAATTCCAGGATAATACACTTAATTCAGTTCATTTTATTAGTATAGCGCTTTTCACGATACACATCATCAGGTTTTTGAGGAAAACATTCCAGGATTTTTCTCCATATAATGGACTTCAATGGTGGCCAACGGGCTGAAGGTCCAAATTGCAGTTTCGATGCAGCTTCAAAGGGCTCTACACGATCCCAGCCGAGGAACAGGGGTCTTATCTAGAGAAACAATCAGTCATTTATTTTCTTATAAAAAAATAATATTCTTTTTAACCACAAATGCACATCTTGCACTAGCTTCGCAATGCACGTCCAAATTCACGCATTATGTAAACACTTTGGAAAGGTCACACGTGGTTAGTCTGTGTACTCCAGTTCAAAAAGATAGGGTAGGGCGAAAAACATCTAATTTTCTCCTCCAATTTCAAAATCGTCTGACATCGTTGCTTTACCTTTTTTTGTAAAGGCCGTTTGACTTTCTTTGCACGTTTGCTTTGTAAACACTGGGTCGGTACTTCTGCCTACGTCACGCGTGACCTTTCCAACGTGACTATGTAATAATGCAAGACTACATAAAGTCGAGCTAGTGCAAGACGAGCATTTGTGGTTAAAAAGTATATCAATTTTTATTTTTATAAGAAAATGACCAATCGTTTCTCTAGATAAGACCCTTATTCCTCGGCTGGGATCGTGTAGAGCCCTTTTAAGCTGCATTGAAACTGCAATTTGGACCTTCAGCCCGTTGGCCACCATTGAAGTCCATTATATGGAGAAAAATCCTGGAATGTTTTCCTCAAAAACCTAATTTCTTTGCGACTGAAGACAGAGAGAAATAAACATCTTGGATGACACTAGGGTGAGTGCATTATCAGGAAATTTTTATTCTGGAAGTGAACTAGCCTAGTCCTTTAAGAGTAAAAAAAGTACTTGTTTACATGTAGATTACGTTACATTTTAAAATACTCTTAGTCAGACTACAGTTACTTTTTATTGCACTGTTTTTTTTATTTAGTGCATTTCATGCATTTAGCTGCCGCAGCTTTAATTGCATACTGGAGAGGAAGAGGCTATCAGACTCCGATACTAAATGACAAAATAATCTTATGAAGTTCATACACTTCACAGCTGAGTACATAGTGCATAAGTACATAGAGTATAGTGTATAGTGCATAATTTGGGACACAATTTACAGTATGTTCTAGTCTGAATGCAATCCAGGCATACTCAGTTCAGTTGTGTCGCTTCACTCCTCTCTCATGGCTTCATGGGATAGTACGTTTCCATTGGATGTGCACTTCAGAATCTCGCCAGAAGCAGTAGGTCATCCTTCTTCTGTTTTACTATATAGTAGGGAAGTATGCATATTTTGATGACTTTCCAAACAGATAGGCTCACCCCAAACTCATACCGCTTGTTGTGCTAATGATGTTGTATCTATTAAATAAAAATGTTTCGATTCCATTTGGTGCCATCAGTGTCTCAGACATTACATTTTAATATTTATTTTACATCTGAAAGTTGCATAACATTGATTTTCGTGCACTGCCAACAGAGAGCTATGATGTGACATTAATGTTTTTAACAGCATAGAACCAAAGTCTTATAACTTTAAAACTATGCTTTTTCTGGTATTTTATGAAATACAGTAACATGCAATTAAGTGATTATGTGTATGCAACAGGATATTTAGTGAGAAATGGTCTTCATTTTCTATCTGGAATTGACTGGATTGTGAAAAGTGGCTGTTTTATATCAGAACAGAGTGGAGGTGGAGAGGGGCTAGAAAGTGAGAGGGCTTTGCGACTTAATTCAAAAATGAAGTCGTTTCAGATGCAGTGCAAGTTATTAACATTTAGGGGAAAAAAATATTAAATACTGTAAAAATGTTCCAACTCCAAGTCCCAAATTTATGTTCTAAAATGTTTTTCCAAGCAGTACACCTCGGTTAAGAGAAGACATACAAATATTTATTTATTTTTTAAACGTGAGTAGAATGTTATTTAAAACTTAGCATAATATTACTTAATTTGACTTAATGTGTCATTTTGCTAAATGCTTCTACATCTACAGAAATCTCAAATAAAGCAAGAACATTTTTTTTAACTGTAATGCTGATAACATAATAAGGATGTTCTGTTGGAGCGTTCCCTGTTAGGTGGGTATTCTGACCACATTTGAAGCCTTTATTTTTGCATACTCCATTAAATTAATAAAAAATGTGCACAATTAGACCAAGAACGTGCATTCGGAAAGTAAATAGTGTTCGTGTTGATTTTATGTTTACCTTAAGGTAACTTTTGACAGCGTACCTGTGAATGTCAGTAACTGAATACGACGTTAGTAGGTCAAATGGAAAAAATAGCAGTACTAGTACTTTTGCTTAAGATCACTCACCCTTTGGTAAAGATGTCACACCTTCATCCCAGACGACAAGACTTTTAAGTATGGATTGCATTCGCCTACCTTAAAGGTCACAGCCTTTTCGAGCAGTCAGTCAACCTTCTCATTTGAATGCAGTGGATAATGTGTATTAAAGGTTAGCGTACTTTGACTCGCAGCTCTCTCGTAGGGCATTTTCAAAAAGGGGAATATTTGCTCTACAAGCTTTCCCCCCAAGGCTCAGACTAGCCAATTTCAGAAGACTGTTTCAGCCTGCTTTAAACAGCGACTGCATAATGTCCGCCCGCTCCAAATATTAACTGTCTGCAGCAGTGACAGCCTGCCAAGTTTTCAGAGTCGAGCTTCAGTGATTTCTCGCCGTACTGGTGTCTTTAAACACCGCGGGGGAATAGCTGGTCTGCTGATTAAGGATCCGTGGCCTTGGACTCATTCATGTTGTAGGAAGGTATTTCCATAGCAATTAGCTATGAGACCTTTTGGCTCTCGCTTTAGAGAAATACATCCCCAGCTCCCAGTTGTAATCTTCCTGCTGAATCCTCATTCGGACCAGTCTCATCCACATTATTATCCCACTGCATTTATATTCAAATGGCACGTCGAAGCCCTTCGTAATTGAATCTAATCCACTCGGTTTGATCAAAGGCCTTTTACAGGAGTCATAGTTTAATTTGTTGAATCAATAGAGCAGCTATGGTTTTGTCCATGGCTGACCTAGATTTCTCTGGGTTTTATTACACTGCCTGAGTTAGTCGGCTTTTTTGGGAAAGCGTGTTGCAGGGAGTTTCGAATATAAAATCGTCAAGGAAAGGCAAACGCATTTTATGTAATCCTCCAGGGAATGGCAACGGCGGAATTGCATTATGTTCTGTATGGTGTGCTGAATTCAGTGTTGCTATGGAAATGATCTGCTCTGCTACAGTTGACATTGGCCAGACAATGAGCACAAAGGATTAAGAAAGCAGCAGATGAATAAAGAAGAGGTCAGATATAGTATTCTCCCATTTAGCTCTGTTATATCATGATCCTTTGATACTAGGTGTGGGAGGTAGGAGCAAAATTATATTGCAGGATGAGCCATTTCATATCAGGATTGTATTTTTGCTGCAAATTTTTATGAAAAAGGTTTATATGGGGGTTTTTTTTTTCTTCATTTGGAACTTGGTGGTGGAAAGTGAAAAGATTCGCATTATGAATATAATGAGTGCAATATAACATTTAAATATTTCAGAAAATTTTAAAATTGAGGTTTCTATAATATTGCTTTATAATAGTGACGTCATTCTGTCAAATTTATGATGTACTTTCTAAAATAAAGTCAGTGAAAATAGGGCCTAATACTGTGTTAATATGAAGGAATTTTCCATTTTGATATTTCACAGGCGATTTGAATGACATATTTTGAATTTCACATTGTATTGTGTTGTGTTGGGTTTAAAGGTAATGTCCTGGCAGAAAATTACCAGCACCTTTTCTGTTTTTCAGAGGTGCAAAGAAATGACAGGTTATTGGACAATTGGACAGGTTACACACTACACTACACAACATACTACCACGCTAATATAATAAAATGCATAGTTCCAACTCCAAGTTCCAATTAAGGATGAAACGTTTCCTGTTTTCATGTTAAGCCATGATAAAAAGTGCAGATGGTTAATATTATTATTTCATATTTTATTTATCATTAAAAGTATACTTGATTATCATAGTTTGAAAAACTTTGAAAAAGCGTTAAGCACAGTTACTAAGGGGCCGTTTACACGACAACGTTTTCAGCCAGAAACAGGAAATTATTATGCGTTTTGCCTGTTCGTTTACACGACAACGTCGTTTTGGGAACTGAAAACGCATAATTTTTAAAACGGGTTTCAAAGTGCAAGTTTTTGAAAAGGCCACCATTATCGTTTCCGTGTAAACACCCAAAACAGGAATCTGTGTAAACACCCAAAACGGGAATCTGTATAAACACCCAAAACGGGAATCTGTGTAAACACCCAAAACGGGAATCTTTGAAAACGGTGACGTCATGTGTTTGGTATGTAGACATGTGCAGTACATGTCGATTTTAAAGGCAAGCGTGAACAAACATAGACAACAATGGCGGAGTACATGGTACTGTTGTTGCTGTTTAAGAGTTTGCTAACGCTTCTTCAGCAAAGTGTGGATTTACTTCACCAATATTACAACCAACAGCGGAGACGCATCATATACAACATATAATCGTCACTGTCCTACAGGTACTGTTTACTAACAAGGTGACAGCGCCAACTACTGGCCTGACATACGTAATACAGCATTTGTGGCCGTTTTCGCGGATATGTGTAAACGCGAATCATTTTAAAAACGTTGTCATGTATAAGTGAAACTTTTTTAAAAATGCAAGGGAAAAACTTTTCCGTTTTTGACTACATCGTTTCCGTGTAAACGTAGCCTGAGTCTCACGCAGGCGCAACATGCAGCAACGGTTTGGTTTTGTGTGAAAACATGACAGAAGGCTGATAGAATGTCTGAATGAATGAATTCTCAAGTTTTGATGGGATTTACTTTTCATCTTCCCTCCATGTAATCCCTAATAAAGTGTTGTTTATCAGCGCAATAATGCTTTGGTTACAGAGGTAACCGGAAACAGCTCTATTTCTGCAATTCGACATAAAATTTGGTAAAATGATTTCATAGTGTTTAACGAGTACTTTTTGAACATTTCCAGAATGGTTTATCAATACCGTGAAATTTTATTCAATTTTAATATGGTAAAAATGGCATTATGCCTATAAGTTACCAGCATTTACACAACCTTAGCCAATGTTGTTTGAGCGTTCCCTGTTAGGTGGGAATTTTGACCACATTTGAAGCCACATTATTTTTGTCATACTTCACTTAGCTTTAATAGCATTTCTTTCCACTGAAAGCTGTGCCGATATACTGTATGTAGGATACTGCAGTATATGCACTCTTAAAAATAAAGGTTGGCATCAGTGGTTACATGAAGAACCGTTAACATCCATAAAATCTTTCTATTGCACAAAAGGTTCTTTACAGTGGAAAAATTCCTCAGATTATTATAAATGTACTTGAAGAAATGGTTCTTGTAAGAACTGTTAAGGTTCTTTGAGGAAGGTAAAATGGGTCTTCTGTGGCATGGCATCACTTTGAAAACCCCTTCTTGGAATCTTTATTTTTAAGAGTGTAGCAATTTTTCTAACCACTGACACATTTCAATCATGGCACGGTGTGGTATATTGTCAAAACGCTCTGCCTTATTTGATACTGAGAGCAAATGTAAATTTGAATGAAGGCAGTGCAGAGAATCCCCTGCAGAACTATAACAACGCTCGGTAGATGAACCCTCCCAGGATCATTTTGTTCTGATTAAGAACCGCACTTTTGTGGACTTTAGAGTTGGCGCTGTTTGTATTCAGGGAGGCTAATTAAATAGAAGTTGATAAACACTTACCTGCTGGGGCCTTATGGATTCACCGGAGGAGAGAATGACAAGAGGACCTTAAATGGATCATTTGCGTAAAGTCTATTGAATCATACTCGCAGCTAATAGCTCAGGTTTAGGATACAATGAGGCCCAGAATTAAGCCTAAGTTATGTATTGGGGATGGGAGACTAGCTAATTCAAAGTTTGAATAGGATGCGCACTGATTGTAAATGACTTCAGTGGGCGCTCGTAGGCCTACTGTTGATCTCAAGCTGTTCGAGCAGTTAATTAACCAAAAGAAGAAGACGTGGCGGAGCAAATCATTTCAGATTGCAATTAATGCGATTTGCAAGGCATGCCAAGAGTGCGCAATCCTGCTTAGAACATCAGCTCGGGTCAAAAGGGGTAAGATCACTGTGATTTTTGTTTGTTTGTTAATGCATCATTAAAAGTGAAGAAGGCTTCGGCACAGAACCCCCGGTTCCCGCATCTTGAGATCGTCTCTTTGTTTCTATGGCAACCCATCTCTGCATACCGAGTCAAGGGGGGGAAGGAAAACAAGACTTGAGAAATGTGTCTTTCCTTGAGCTTTCTTTTAAGTTTTTGTCTTCTCTTGGATGAGACGTACGACAGCTTGGCCTGTAAATGATGGTGGAGATAGTCGAAACCCCAGGTGAAAGACTGCGATTGGAATACAAAGGCAGGGAAAGAAAGGCAGAGGGTTGGACGCAGAGGAAAAAAACCTTCTCATCTCAGCTCGCCTTTGACAGTCAATTTACATCTGAGAATATCTCCCCAAGTTACGGCTCGCCCAGCTCAGCTTCGTGGCTCTTTGTAATTGTTACATGAAACATTTATATAAATCTGAACTGATAATCTACACTACAAATGCTTTTCAAAGAACAATGTTTTTGTAGCTGACTGAGCATCAAACAACTAATTGGAAATATCCATTTTTTTACATTCGAAAGGGATTTTATCGTAGATTAGCATGGCCTGTCATTTTTCAGATCGTTCTTCAAGGGCTTTCAGGGGGATTGACTTTTTAAAAGCATAAAAAGGCTGGTTGGCCATGGGAGGCTTGTTGGTTAGACTAATTAAAAAGCCTAGATTCTTACCTGTTAATGTGTTTTTTCTTTTATTGTGATGAGTTTCCTATGCCTGTCAACGTCATGTGTTTCTTAAAAGATTTTTTCCAGTTGTGAAGATCTGTGGGAAGGGCACTTAATAGATACAATTTTTTCCTATTTAATTTTTTTTTTTTTTACATATACTTTTATACATTTTAAAATAAATGTATACTTTTCATATTTAAAGATAAAAGGTGAAAATGTAAAACGTATACAATAAAAAAAAAATTTAATATAGATGTATTTTGATGGATGTTTTTTGAGAATACTATTTAATACTTTTACTCAGCTAAGATGCATTAAATTGGTCATAAGTGACAATAAAGATATGTATAATGTTACATTTATTTCAAATAAATACTGTTTTTTTAACAAACAATTCTTAAGAAATGTATCACAGTTTCAACAAAAATATTAAGCGCACAATGATTTTTAAAAATGATAATAAATATTTCTTGAGCAGCAAATCGGCATATTAGAATCATGTGACACTGAAGACTGGAGTGACGATTCTGAAAATTCAGGCATAAATTACATTTCAAAATATATTGAAACAGTTATTTTAAATGTTATCAATATTTCACAATATTACTGCTTTTGCTGTATTTTCGATCAAATAAATGCAGCCTTGGTGACAAAAGAGATTGTGTTGGGTTTGTAGAGCTTGAGGGATTTGTCATATAATATGATGTTTCTCAATCTCAATCTTTTACAAATCGATTGCTACTCATCGTTGATGTTTGAGAAACGGGATTTTGGTCCTGTGAGCACCCTATGTTGAAAGAAAATGAGAAAGTCTGACAGAGTGATATTTTGAACCTGTGTGAGAGCATGAGAGAAAGACACACTGAAAGATCGGCTCATTGTAAACTGTGATTGGACTTGATGAAGTGTTCACCACTCTCAGGGGTCTCTGTGTAGTTAACACAATCACTAGAGGCCCAGAGCTCTCAACCTGTAATAACCCAGTTTAATCGTTATTAAAGTACTATCTGATGGCTTACAATGAGAACAGAGCGGCCAAACACTTCTATTTGGTGATCAACTTTTCAGAGAAGCCCATCAGGGACTCGCCATCCACCTGAACGGCTGTAAATGGCATTGAGATGGGAACATTTCTGAATGAAGGTCCTGTAAATTGAGACGTGTCCTGTGGGGTTTTTCACACTTTCTGATGACTAGCATTGTAGGCTAATTACAGTAGCAGCACTATACTAACTTTGCTACAGTTTCAGTAGTGTGGCAGCAGCTCAGGTGATTTCATAACAATGTAGTTTTAGCAGTTCAGTGTGTTCCGTTCCTGCTTTTTTTTTTTTCTTTTTTTTTTTACACCACATTGAATTGTAAAACGCAAGCAACCAGAAGTCATTTGTTTTTAATGAGACCTGATCCAGAGACCAGCAGCACAGAGACACAGAGATGAGCTCCAGTGGTTTCATCCATGTGTGAACACCTTTCATTTGTAGAGCTGGAAAATATCAATAGAATCAGCTTGTTCGTCCAGTTTTTGCAAATAAATGGTTTACAAAAAAAAAGAAAGAAAAGAATTTCAGGTTTCAAAACTTCAAAGATTCTAGTCCCTGGATTTTAGGTTTTGTTAAATACTGCATTTTTTATTATTATTTCATGTCATTATATGTATTACATTAGGTTGTATGGTAGTTTTTTGTTTTATGTAGTGTAAAAAATTCAGGAATAAATTCAAAAATACATTTGATCAAAAATACAGTAAAAACACTATATTGTAAAATATTATTACAATTTAAAATAACTGTTTTCTATTTTACAATATTTTTTTTTATTCTTTATATATATTTATGATTGAAAATGGTTGCCAAGTATGCAAATCAATTAAAAATAGTTGAGGTCTTATTTACATTTCAGTTACTCAAATAGAGTTTCCCTACATGTGGAAAGGGGATGTTTTCAAATTTAGACATGTCCTTTCACATAATGAAGCACCTTTGTTGTGTGGATTTAAAAACAAGCAGGTTGTTCAATAATAATTGGATTTTGCTTTGAAGCTAATGTGGGGTTTGTTGACATAGCTGCAATACTTCTAATTTCCCCCCATTATATTCATTCTTTGGGAAAGTCTTGTGCTCAAGCAAGGGTTGTAAGTGAAGGTGACCTGTTGTACGGGAAGCATGGGAACGGTTCCTCGAGGAAAGATAGAGACTGAGGGAGATATAGTGAGATGAAGAGCATGGTTGCCTGGATACTGCTGGATGCTAAGCCGTGGTACAACGGCCCACTTCAAGCTCATTGTGTACACAGCTGAGGAGAGAAGAACAGTTGTGTGAAATTGGTTGCGTCAATTGAATCAAGTGATGATGCTATTCTGGGCCATCTTCCATATCTCTGCCTCCACTTGGATGAAAACAGAAAATAAAAAAAGTGTTTGCATAACTTAAGCCGTAGACTTCACAGCCATAAATAACACAAAATGTGTCTTTCTGTATGTTTGCTGGGAAACATATTGTAACTAATGTGAGCTTTTCTTTCTTGGTCGAAGTCTTTGATATGCATTAGCTTTCTGTAATTAGTTCCCATATATTATTTGTCTTAATATGATTACAGAATAATTGTAGCGCTGTAATAATTACTGCTTTGTATATAAGAATGTGCTAAGGGGAAAGCAAAAACAAGCTTTAATTACATTACGTGTTTGTTTTTAGCAGACACTTTTATCTGTTTCACTCTCAACTGATACTAAGTGTACAATTTATGTTAAAGTCAAAATGAAATAAAAATGTATTTACTTTCTTAAGTGCATTATTTATTTATTAAAGAAGGGTTGTCTTTGTAAACTTTTAGCAATTTGCGCTGCCCCTGAAACGATTTAGTTTACACACACACACACACACACACACACTCACTCACATATATAATGCATATATATATACTGTATATGTATATATATATATATATAATGCATAAGTACATTCATATTTTCATTTTAATTTAAGTTTGTTTTTAGTCATTTTGTTATGTGATTTTGTCATTTTTATTTGTTTATATGCATATATATAAATTTCTATTTAGCTTTTTCTTGTTTTAGTGATTTTAGTACTTCAAAGCAAACAAATTTGAGAGTTAGTTAACAATAACAACACTGTTTATTTTTCTGAGAAAAAAGTCAGAATTGTAAGTTTATATCTCACAATTCTGACGTTATAACTAGCAATTGCGAGTTTATATCTCACAATTCTGTGAAAAAAAGTCAGAATTGTGAGATAAAAAGTCGCAATAACCTTTTTTTATTTTTTATTCAGTGGCGGAAACGGGCTTCCATATTTGGCTGTTATCTGATTCATCTAATACTTTTTGCCCATTTGCCCTATAGCAATTTCTAAGACTGATAGCCAAGAATACACCACAATCAAAATACCAAAATGAAACAACTACTCAAATATTAGGCTAAATGCTTGTGGAAGATACAGATGAAACAGACTGGAAAAGTGAGATGCACTTCAGTGATGCCTTGTATATATTCAGAGATGTAATGAGATCATCATATTCCATTAGTCAGTCATGGGAATTGTAGGCAACAGTATGCGAATATATGGATATTGCAAATGTTGTAATCACTGTGCACACTGTCATAATTGCTGTATGAATTGCACACAGTGGATAAAGCAGTGACTACTAAACATTAAAGCTATTATAGATGTGGGCTGAATGTAGAGTTGGCCGTGTAAACTAATTCCTCTGATGCTTTACAGGAGCTGACGTGAGGGACCACAGCGATCGCTCAGGGTGATGACGGTGCCCTCGGCACATGAGTTTCATTGGCAGAGCCTGGCGTGTCTTTCCAGTGCCAGCGTGTATCACTCATTGGCTGATGTCGGGGGGCATTTGTATATGGTGGGGGGTTGCGATGCCTCTGGTCGACCCACCAGCGCTCTTGATCTCTACTCCCCTGAGGTGGACCGCTGGCTCAGTCTTCCTCCGATGCCCACACCGAGAGCCAGTGCAGCGGTGGCTGTCTTAGGCAAGCAGCTGCTGGTGGTCGGGGGAATGGGGAAGGACCAGCGCCCCCTGAAGGCCGTGGAGGTATACAGCACAGAAGAAGGCAAGTGGAGGAAGAGGTGCTCGCTCAGAGAGGCGTCCATGGGGCTTTCTGTCACTGTTAAAGGTAGAAAAACCTTGTTTTATAATCAATTTTATATTCGTTACAAATATAGTTTGATGTATTTGCAAGTCAAATATATTTAATTATTCAATGAAAAAAATACAAGGCCTTTGATTTTGTTCATGTAAATTGAAAAAAAAATCATTTAATATATGTATATAATGTAAATTGTGCATAATAAAATTAGGAATGTGGATTAAAGACTGAAATAAACAGTTTTTGACTTCTCTGAATAGTGAGAAGTGTCTATATTACAAGTTGAAGAGAACGAACTGAAAACATCAAAAATTCTGATGAAATATTATGATGATTAATCTTAATATTACAATAATACATATGAAATGTTGTATATACACTGCCAGTCAAAAGTTTGGAATAATTAAGATTTTTGTCCAAGTAAACTGATGAAAAATAATAATGATGAAAATACAGTAAAAACAGTAATATTGTGAAATAGTATTACAATTTAAAATAACTGTTTTCTATTTTAATATAATTTAAATTGTAATTTATTCCTGTGATGGCAAAAATTAACATAAGCGCATAAGAGACTTCTTTAAAAAAAAATCTTACATCTATATATATATATGTATGTGTGTGTGTGTGTGTGTGTGTGTGTGTGTGTGTGTGTGTGTGTATAGATAGATGGATAGGTGTATGTTGAAATTAAATATTTTGAAGATAAATATAAATATTAAAATAATACACTGTAAAAAATGATTTTTCAAAGTTATAAATAAAACAAAGTTTTTTGTATAATTCAGTATATTAATTGTTGTTTCTTTGTAGTTATTTGTAAAGTTTACTAGCAATTTCTGAGTGAAAATTGTTTCAAATAAAATCCTACACTTTTTCAGTGTATAAAATATATATATTTTTTTTTAATAATGTGTAAATGACTAATGGCTACTAATGAATTATGCACAATAAAAAAAAAAACAATAATGTGTATTAAATCGTTTTATTTCATGTTGATTTTCAACAAAAAAAATAAACATGTCAGTCACTTTAAACAGTCACCTCTTTTCAGTGGCACTTCTGTCAGCACATGAAATGTAAAGCATTTATTCATTGTTTACTGAGTATTTGACATTGTAGGGTGAGAGATTGTTTTGTTCAAGAGTTCTTTGTTCAAAATAAAGACCTTCATTTGACTCTCTTCACCTCTGTTCAGACGGCAGAGCTCTTGCTGTTGGGGGAATGGGAGCAGACCTCCTGCCTAGAAGTGTTCTCCAGCAGTACGACCTTCGCAAGGACGTGTGGGCGCTCCTTCCGCCCATGCCCACCCCGCGCTACGATACCAGCATCTGCCTACTGGGCTCCAAAATCTACGTGGCAGGTTTGCTGAGCAGAGAGAGTCCTTGTGTATCTGTAATCTCCTTGTGCATTAAATAATTTGTGTGTATGTGTGTAACTGACCTTGCTGTACTTTTAGAGACAAAATTGCTGAAAACAATGTCCCATGAAGTTAGCTAAATCTGAACAAATAAATAAATAAATAACAGGGTTTCTGCAGGTCTTGAACAGGTTTTCAGAAGTCCGAATTGACCATTTCACAAATTAAGGCCTTAAAAAGGTCTTAAACCGGAGCAGAAAGTCTTAAATTCATAAAGTTGTAGCATTCAATGAAATCTTCCTCTGCATTTTTGTCTTGTTTTCCAGTACAGAAATCTACATCATTAAATTAAGATGCATTTACTTGAGAAAATGAAGATATTAGGTCTTGTTTTCTGAGAAACTGAACAAAATTATGTGAGTTTATACTTCAAACAAGAACAAATATCTGCCAATTGAGTACAAAAACTGCATCATGCAGTGTGATCAGAAGGTGCAATAAAAGATATTTCCATATTCTAGTTAAGCATTGTTTTGTAGTATTTTTTGTAAAACTGTTTCTAATACGACTCATTGTTCGACATCTACGTTTAGAGAACATATTGATGTATTGTGTTCCTTAAAATTTCTTTACTTGGTTTTAAAAAGGTCTTTAAACTGTTTTAAATGTACCTTTAAAAAATCTACAGGAACCCTGACATAAATAAAATTCCAAATGATATTCAAAGAGATTATTGTTTTATAAAATCTGTTTTTTTTTCTAAGATATTTGGTGCTTCCAATGCAAAAATGACCAATCACCATCAATATCTCTGTTCCATCAGGTGGACGTCAGTGTAAGCGTTTGGTGAAGGCGTTTGAAGTCTTTGACATAGAAAGCCGCACCTGGTCCTCTCTACCCAGCCTGCCCTGCAAGAGATCTTATTCTGGGGTCTTATGGGACAGCGCCGGGCGTCTCTGCTGGTTAGGAGGGCTCAGACAAGGCGGAATACACCAAAGTTCAAAGTTTACCAAGAATGTTAACATCTTCGACACCAACCAAGGTAAATTAGCTAGACGTACCAACAGTATGAAAGCACGTCTCTCATATTTACATCCAAATGGCAATGAATTCACATAGAACAGAACTGAAGCTATAAGATACTTAAATTGTCTGTATTCAGTCAGATTTGGGGTTAGTAATATTTTATTTTAAGAAATATTTTTATTCAGCAGGGATGAATTAAATTGATCAAAAGTAATAAAGACATTTATAATGTGATAAAAGTTTTCTATTTCAAATAAATGCTATTCTTTTGAGCTTTATCTTCATCAAAGAATCCTGAAAACAAATGCAGCACATTTTTCAGAACAAATATTAAGCAGCACAACTGTTTTCAGCATTGATAGTAATCAGAAATGTTTCTTGAGCAGCAAATCAGCATATTAGAATGATCTCTGAAGAATCATGTGACACTGAAGACTGGAGTAATGATGCTGAAAATTCAGCATTGAATCACAGGTATAAATTGCATTTTAAAATATATTGCAATAAAAAAAATGTTTTTAATTTCACAATAGTACTGTTTTTGACTGTGTTATTGATTAAATAAATGTAGCATTGGTGAGCATAAAAGACTTCTTTCAAAAACATTTTTTAAAAAAACTTACTAACCTCAAACTTCTGAATGGTATTGTGTGTTACTTCATAAAAGGCTAGACTGCAAAAGATTGTGTTGATAAATAGTGTATTTTATCCACATTGCCTGTTGAAAAAAAGATGAAAAAACAGCTGAAAAGAGGCCAAAACCCCTATAAAATCAACGTCCTAGACCAACTTAAACAGTCCCGGAAACTAATAGTACCATCTTAGGCTGGTTTAATATGTTTTTTCGATGCATTATAAAAATAGGCTTAGTGCTAAAACTGTGAATACAGTAACTTGTGAATATAGGCACCAAATTAAATAAGCGCTGCTTGTGCATGTGGCATGAAACAAGCCTTAGTTTTAATCTGTGAAATCTCCAAGAAAAAAATGTTTTAGCTGTTGAATGCGTATCAGCAAAAAATGTTTCAACGCACAAATATATTAGTAATCTCAGTAACTGTTCCCTTTTTTATTCGATTTTTTTTTTCTCGGATTAACCCAAAAAAGGGACGGAAAGATACAAGGTGTGACAAAACGTAAGACCTGCTGAAATGAGTTATTGATTTCTCTCCAGCTTCTCACGCTTTTTCTTCCTCTACATCGTTTCCGTTCAAATCTGATCTTTTCTAATCAGATTCAGCAGATGGGAAAATTTGACATTTTTTGGCCCCAAGGGCGATAAAAAAAGTTCCTATCGTAAGTGGGCAGCGAGGAGGCCATAGTGAACAACTGAACTGTGCACGCTGCTGTATGAATCATTTCTTTCGTTTTTAATTATTCCATTATTGGCGCATGTGTCAGTCAACAGATGCATGAGCCGCCGTTCACAGAGCAGCATGAGGGATTAAGCCTCGCTATCTAATTTCCTTCTGCCCGAATCTGCCACCGGCAATAATAGCCCTCGCGTGCAAAGTCTCCCAATCTAATATAACTAGGCGATAAGATCGTGGGATAGGAGGGGGGCGTTAAATGATGCTATTCAGAAACACATTGTCATCCCTTATCCGTAGCTCATCCAGATAGATAGTTAAGCACATCTGCTCTTTTGTCTTAATGCGGGCCGCTGCGGAGGGGGTTATATCCCAAGAAAATCCCAGTTTGTAGGCAAGATGGATGTGTCTTTATTAAAGATCCAACTTTACACTGTGTACTTGCTAATTGAGCAGTGTTAGACACAGAACAGCATGTTTTCATAACTTTATGCTAAATTAACAGGTATCAGGACGGACCCCAGCACCAGTTTGAAGGGTATTATGATTTTGCATTTGAATAAAAAGCATGCTTGGCATCAGATAAAGTTAAAGGGCATCGCCGTTCAGCAGAAAAAGCTTCAGATTTTCGGCCAACAACAGAGCGAGCGTTGCACGCCAAGGGTCGAAGTCAATATCCTGTCCAAAGTTGACAGACCCTTCATTGCTCATTCAAGTCGGACACCTTGATCCTGATCTAAATTGCCAAATTTGCAGCAAAACATCAATAAATTATTTATTTAAAATCACCGGAGAAAAACAAATTCACAAAACAAAGTCTTGTTGTCCACTGACTACTGTACATAGGCTGCTACCTTTTAAAGCAGCTTCCTGACTGAATATTGCATAAGGTCTTTGAATACCATAAAGTCAACATTGCAGTTAATTTTGGCCAAGAACCACCCACTTAGACCAGAAGAGATCATCTGACTGACATATAAAGCAAACAACCACAGTTTGTCAACTTTACATTTACATTATGTAATGTTTTTAAAGCAATGTCAACATGATGCTAAATGAATGATGTTAGAACTATTGGGTAAAAAGTCTGTTTTAATTTTTTATGATCTTTTTGATTTCTAAAGGATCATGTGACACTGAAGACTGGAGTAATAACATCACAGGAATAAATTACATTTTAAAATAAATTAAAATACAAAAGCATTATTTTAAATTGTAATAACATTTAACAATAGTAATGTGTTTGTATGTTTGATCAAATAAATGCAAAAACATAAAAAATCTATTATACTGGAAAGTATAATTGATTGATTAATAATAATCAAAAAAAAAGTTATAATAAGCATTTCTTTCCACTCATCCACCATCTTAGATTTCTTTTTTCACATCACTTGATGCAGTGCATATTAGGGTTGCCTGATCTGTGAAAAATGCCTGCAATGGAAACAAAAAAAACATGTTGTGTTAATCTTCCATTTTGATATGGTTTTGATCTGTTATATATACATAAGTGCTGTGAGCGTCTGCATACGTGTCTTTGCAATCAAAAGCTCGTCACATTTTTTAACAGTATTTCAACAAGCCTGACAGAAGGAGTTGCCATCTCTCAAACAACCATCATTGTTCTAATGGCGTTTGTGTGTTATTGGCTGTGATTGTGATTTTTGGCCGATTAGGTTGACTGAGAAATGTAAATAATGTGCCACATTAATGTTCCACATCTGTGAAACACAGAAAGCTGCACAGCTCCAACTTCCTTTTCAAAGCAATTAAAGTGTTCTACCTCAGTCATTTTTTTGAAGAAATGGCCCTTGCATTTATTACGGCAAGCCACTGGCTTAGTTATTAGACAGATATTAGATCCTGCAAATGGAAAACAGTCTGTCAGCTTTAATCGACAAGCTCGCAGGCTCTAATCTGCAGGAAAGTCATTTATTTCCATTTCCTCTTTAGCTGTTTTAGGAAAAGCTGTCAAATAAAACAGTTTCAAATCACATATAAGCCAGTTAAATTTTCTTTCACTCATTGTATAAATCTGATTTATTGTGTCAGATTTGAAATCACACAGTGTTAATGGTGAATAGTGTGTAATTTATCCAAAGTTAAAATTCTCTCTTGCGTCCCATTATAATGTACAAACTATATGTAAGCCATTGTTAAAATGACACCTTTTAAATTGCTGCTAGTGGTGGAGAAATTACATACTTCACCTTTAATATTTAGCAATTTATTATTGTTATTTGTTTGTGTCCATTTTGATTCGTAGGAACTTGGTTGAAATCAGAGGACACTGTACCCTTGAAAACCAAGCGAGCAGACTTTGCCGCAGCCATAGTGCGAGGCAGAATGATCGTGGCGGGAGGTCTAGGTATGGAAGTTGCACCATTTATCTACTGCACAGTTGCTGTCACGGTTGGTGTCATCCAAACATCTGCTCTCTTCATACAGGCCATCAGCCATCAGTGCTGGACACTGTTGAAGCCTTCCATCCCGAAAAAAGGAAATGGGAGAGGCTGTCGCCTATGGCGACGCCGCGTTGCTCTGCCTCCAGCATCGTGATCCGTGATCGCTTACTGGTAGTAGGAGGTGTCAATCAAGTCCCAAGCTCCGCCCATGAGATTCTATATGTAAAAGAGGAGGAGATTCTTTAACCATAGAACGTTAGGTTTACACATCAGAAAAAGTTGCCTTCCGTGATCAAGTAAAACACAAATTTTCACATTAAAGGTGCGGTCGTGTTTACCATTACTTTGGGAAATTTTGCAAGCAAAATCCAGTCTGCGCAATTGAGAGTTTTCACATGAAAGGTGAAAAAGTTCTCAATTCAGTTGGCGCTCTTCAAGGTGGTCATGCAAATCTGCCGCGCTGAGCAATAGAAATCTGCTTGGTTTGAAAGTGATTCTGTGTGAGCTGTGCTTCATACATATCTACGCTTTTGACAGTGGACCTTTTTTTGCGAAATTTTTGGGGCAAAATCCAGATCTGACCAATTGGGAGTTTCGCTTAAGGGCGAAAAATTTTCCAGCACAGTTTTTGCTCTTGTATGCCCCGCCTTTCTGAAACGTGTCGATTTTTACAAAGCTCATCGGTCTGAAAAGCGAGGTGTACGCTGATTTGCCAGCTAGTGCGTTGAGATTGGCCGAATTCCTCAAGCGTGTGATGGAAATGTTACGCCACTTACCATACTGTGATGCCGTATCCCAGAGCGACGAGACAAAAACATTAAAACCCATTATAAACGAGGCATTTGTTGCATCCAGTGGGGACATAATTATGGATTATAATGACTTATACTGTCTTTTTACGTGTTGCGTTGCATCGCGCCGCGTAAACATACAACCATGTCTGCATTTGTGATCGGAGAAATGACAAACAACAAGTGCTACTCTACACTGCTCAAAACTCGCGTTTGAATCATCAGTGGCAAATTCTTTAAATATGAAAACGTACTTACAGTCTGTGAGTCAGAACAGCCGGCATTGTAGTCTACTCTCCCAGGTTCAGGAAACAGTCCTCCATAAAATGTGCTGCACACATCTGAATATTTGGGTTGAACTGTTCTTTCGCAAACAAAACACACAGCGTCTTCACAACATGGCGGCGGCGGTGGCAGCAACAATAAAGTTACGCCTTCTTTCTTTGCGTTAACATTTGGGCGGCGTTATGCAAATCTTCCCACATCGTTATGTAGACATGTGGGGGCGTGTTTAAACGAAGCGTTTTAGAAGGGCGTGGACCAGTCTTAACTTTTATAAAGAATATCTCTTTGGGTTTGAGACTTTAGTCTTTGCAGCTTTAGGGATCTTATCTATTCACAAACAGCTTGTAACACTCCAAAGAGAAAGGAAAACTTGAAATCGCATCATATGACCTCTTTAAGCAAATTCGCCAAGCTGACCAAGAGAAAGCGGTTTGGTTCATGTGGCGAATTCTCGTGACCAACTTGAATATGAGTGAAAACTGTGTGAGGAACTTTATCGTAACCAAGCAGTTTTCTGTTGTTCAGCTTGGCATATTCATGTGACCAACTTGAACAGCGAGAATGCTGCCATGACAGTAGTTTAACTGAAACTGAAAAATGACTGTAGAAGACCATGTTTACAGTGATGCCTACTTTAGTGCCCCTTGTGGCAATGATAACATATTTCATACATTGATGCATGAAATCACTTACATACTCTACTTACATAGAGAATGTTTTGGGCTTAATGCCCAAGTGTCTAAGTGGGTGGTTCTTGCCCAAAATTAACTGCAATGTTGACTTTATGATATTCAAAGACTTTATGCAGTTTTTGCTCATTCACATTGGTCACACGAATTTGCCAAGCTGACTAATGAAAGCTGCATGGTTCATGTGGCGAATTCTCATGACCAACCTGAACATGAGCGAAAACCGCGTGAGGAACTTTATCGTAACCAATCAGCGTTCTGTTGGTCAGCTCGGCGAATTCACGTGACCAACTTGAACAAGAGCGAAATCTGCGCGGGGAACTTTTTCACCCTCATGCGAACCTCCCAGTCACACAGACTGGATTTCGCCCGCAAAATTTTGCTAATGTGACCACACCTTAAAGCCTGAAATACACTCTACTCAAATACACAAATATGAGTGCTTGCAGTGCATTGCAAATGCAGTAAGAGAGGCCGTAGTTTCCTTCCAACATCTGTCTTAAACCAAATTCAGGTAGCTAGCTACAAACATGTCAACAGTTTAAATGTAAAATGTGTCATTTTTGCACCCCTAGTGCAAGATTCTCTTCAAACTGTTGCTCCGCCATGACAGTAGTTTAGCTGAAACAGAGCAATGACAGTAGAAGACAATGTTTACATTTATTGCCTACTATAGCACCCCTTGTGGCAATGCTGACATATTTCATAATGTGATAATGCATGAAATCAAACTAGAGCTGGTGTTTAAGTACTTATGTAGAGTATGTTTTGGGCTTAATGTCAGCACAACAAGATTCTTGAATGCTAGACTGTTCAAACAAATAAGCTACACTATGTGACAAGGAATAACTAAAGCACATTGTACGGAACAACATGTATTTTAGTTCCACGAAGCTTGCTGTTAATGCCATTATTACAAAATGCACAGCAACGACAATCTGCCTTTTAAAGCCAACAGCACCAAACACCCACTGAATGATCTAAGCCAACAACATATGCACAAACACAGCTTCAGAAACACAATAAATAAGTGTTTGAAATAGAAACAGATTTAGCAGTCTCCCTATAACAGTGTATTGAGATATTTTAGGGTATTTACAGGGTTGCTAATTAATCTACTGCTGTTTTTAGCATGATAATTTAGTAATACAGCAGGTCTTATTAATAAAGTGAAGTTTTAACTTTAGGATATTAATTGTGCATACCCCACTGTTGTGTAGGAGGTGTTGTGTGAACAGATTTTGGTGGTTCGTATGGTGAATATTGATTATTTTTCACTGGTCAGTTTCATCCTTGTCAAAGGTAACTTGCACTGCTGTAGCACATACATGCAATTCTTTTTCTAAATGTTTACAGGGTCTTCAGCAATTTACAGTAGCATCAAGTACTTTGTCTTTAAAAACCCTCTGAAATCAAAAATTGGGAGATTTGTGACCTTAAAAAAAATTAAAGACAAGCCTTTCACAATGTCCTACCCCAACTAACTTTTTCAATAGGAAATACATCAAAACAGGACTAAAAACTCCACTCTACACAGGATTTCATGGGGTTTTTAATACTACACTAATAAGATAATGAGTGTGTTTACATGCACAATTCAGCTCATTCTAAAATCCCAGCAATGCAAGAAGCACTTACATGAGATTTGAAATTATCAGTTTACATACAGTATTGCATTGCACACATGAAATAAACCGCCAGGATTGTGGCTTAAACAGTTTATGACCTTCAGCTGATAAAAGAAAACCTCTTGTGTGCTTACATGACTTTACATGCTGCTGGGTTATTAAACATAATCAGCGTAGGACCGTGCAAGTAAACACACTCATTGTCAGTACAGAGTACAGAGATGCAGTATTTTGAATAGAAATAAAGTTGAAAGCCTTTAGGGAAGTCATCATAGCTGTGGCCAATATCATTAAATGGTGTTTACTCTTTTCTATTATGATGTTTTCACTTGGCCATTTGCTCTCATTTTGTTAGGATAATGTGTCTTGGATGCACATAGCAATAAAATGAAGCACTGTAATAAATGATTTTCTACAATGCTTGTACGTTTGTGGTTTTGCCATTAAATGAACTTTGTCTCCTTCTCTGGTCTTTTTGCTTCCTCGTTTCTCGGTTCAAATGAACCACGGTACTCTTATCAGGGGGATGGAGGGAGTGCTGGACACTGTTTTCTCTTTTTATTTAATAATGTCAAATAGAGCCTCACTTACTCGAGTCTTGAGCAGGCTGGTGGTTGACACAGAATGAGGAGCGACTCTAACCGTGTGGACTCCTAGCCTGAGGTTTATTTGTCTCTATTGATTTCTCTCACCTCTGCAGAGGTGAAATGTGTCTTGCGGTCCTGTCGGCCACACTCAGACCTTCTGAAACACACTGCAGAGATGCAGTTAAAAAGTGCTGCAGTGGTTCTACACAGTTTATCTGCAAAATGAGGCTAGTGCTGATGTGTTACTTTGTTCTAGAGTGCTTGGAGGACTGCTTTCCAGGAAGTATACAAAAATGTAATTTATTACTCGTTACTAGTTACTCCTTTCAAAAGTAATATTATTACTTTACTTATTACTATCTGGCAACAGTAATTAGTTATACTACTAGTTACATTACTTTTCCTTCACGCCCCACAGAAGTTGCAATTGTGTATCCTCCCCATAAAATTCTTCTAAAATGTTACTAACAATATATTTCTGCCTCATCATTTGACCAAAATCTGCATTGGATCGCAGTCAGAAGTTTTTTTTTACAAACACTCAATGATTAATAGTGACTAGTAAAAGTGTTGTATTAATTGCCATGTGTAGCTTGAAGCTAATTGTAGCTATAATTTCTCTATTACCCAAACATGATTATATTTCATGAAGTATTTTATCAAAAGAAATCACATAAGTTTGTAAGATTTTTAATTATAGTAATATAATTTATATGGGGATCAGAGGGATGTGGGTGGAGTAACATTTTAGAAGAATTTTACTAACAATATATTTCTGCCTCATCATTTGACCAAAATCTGCATTGGATCGCAGTCAGAAGTTTTTTTTTACAAACACTCAATGATTAATAGTGACTAGTAAAAGTGTTGTATTAATTGCCATGTGTAGCTTGAAGCTAATTGTAGCTATAATTTCTCTATTACCCAAACATGATTATATTTCATGAAGTATTTTATCAAAAGAAATCACATAAGTTTGTAAGATTTTTAATTATAGTAATATAATTTATATGGGGATCAGAGGGATGTGGGTGGGCAAGCCATGTAATACCAGAGTAAAGTAATGCCACAACTTACACATCTGTGTTCAGATCACCCTTTCTCATGACAAAATAATGGCAATATTTCCATCCCCTGAATGTAAGCTTTTCTCATATCAGCTTTTCTCCTGACAAAATCAGTGTAATGGCAATATTCCCATCCCCTGAATGTAAGCTTTTCCATATTCCAAGCTTTCCTGATGCACTGGTGACTTCATGTGCCTGTGCGAGTCGTGAAAATTATGAAAATAAATCTAAGAATTATTGGATTGTTGGATTTCAAATCAGTAGGGGTTCAGGCATCAAAAGTAACTAAGTAACTAGCTGTTTTATGGATGGTAACTGTAATATTATTACTGAAATCTTAATAGTAGCCTAATTAGTTACACTACTAGTTACTGCAAAAAGTAATA
>NW_015536469.1:549503-596437 GCF_001515605.1 Sinocyclocheilus anshuiensis | reverse complement strand
AGAGTAAAGTAATGCCACAACTTACACATCTGTGCTAATATCACCCTTTTCTCCTGACAAAATCAGTGTAATGGCAATATTTCCATCCCCTGAATGTAAGCTTTTCCATATTTCAAGCTTTCCTGATGTACTGGCGACTTCATGTGCCTGTGCGAGTCGTGAAAATTATGAAAATAAATCTAAGAATTATTGGATTGTTGGATTTCAAATCAGTAGGGGTTCAGGCATCAAAAGTAACTAAGTAACTAGCTGTTTTATGGATGGTAACTGTAATATTATTACTGAAATCTTAATAGTAGCCTAATTAGTTACACTACTAGTTACTGCAAAAAGTAATAATATTACAGTAACTAGTTACTGCCCAACACTGGTAGTAAAGCAGTCTTGGTTGTTAGTTTAAACAGGTATAATTTTGGTACAGATTTCATAATTATCTGTGGATGATAAATGAGATGATAAAAATCAATACAGTACAAACATGCATAAAAAATGTTTAACTTGCATGCTAAAATGCTAGGTGTAACAGAAAAAAAAAATCTTAAATATCATGAACAAATAACAATAACAGTTATAGATATAGTTTGAAATTTGTATTTGTCCATCCATTCCCTTCGTTTCATCCTGTGCTGTAATGAAGCGAGTCCAAATTGGGTGGCTGCGGCGCTGTCCGATTCGCGAATCATTCATTTGAGCCGATTCTTTAATGATTTGGTCGAACCAATTTTTTTAAGAGAAAGAATATTTATCTGACACAAAACACGAGAGACGTAGAGATTCAAGAACACATAAACCTGTTTGATCCCGTTTCAAATCAGCTTGACCAGCAGGTGTTTATCTGGTTTAGGCAACTAGCTGTATTTCCGGCCTGGCTAGTTGAAAAGTGCCTAAACCCCCTCTAAAAGCCAAGAGACCAGCCCTACCGTGCTGGAAAACTAGCTAAGACTATTATATGTTTGTTGTGTGTGTGCTTTTTGTTTTTATTTTAGAAGGTAGGGAACACATTGAGCGATGGAAAGAATCAATGAATTTGAATCAGTTCATTGTAACGAACCGTCCGGAGCGATTCACTCAAGTGAATCAGACTGTCAACGCTAGTGACTGGTTGGTAAGGCTGCACTTATACCGTTTACCACTTGGTGACACTGTTAATCAGTTTATGTATGCTTAAAGTCACTGAATAGTCTTGTCGTACTTAGCCTACTACAAATACCCAGTTAGTTTGGCTTTATATGTCCTGATTGGTTAAAGTTATGACATAATCTCTAGAAGGTCAAGGAATAACAGGAACATCCGGAATTGTGCATTGCATTAGATTTTATAAGCAAACCTGCATTATTCTTTAACAGGCACATGCTTTTTTTGTCTGTAGTTTTTCTAGAAGAAACAAATCTGTACATTCATTTGTGAATGACTTCCTATTTTGGACATGAAGGCACCCTGAGGGCACACAAGGTGAAATGTTCTGGGGCTGAAGTACCTTTTTAAAATGTGATGCATGCGGTCAGGCTACTCTGTAACCAATCCTTCCTGTGCGAGGTGCCTCCTGCAGCTTCATCAACCTGGTCAGTATTCTGATCACGTGACCTCGGCAAGCTCAGGACCACCGGGTGACCATCAGGGGCGACTTTTGCGCCTCAGTGGAGAATTTTCCACATTAGTTGTGTTAAGCTATCTGCAGCACGGCTCTGAATGTATTAAAGCAGAGCTTTAATGATGTTTAGGTGCAAGAATAATGGGGTAAAATTGAGCAAAGTCTGTCTAAAGTGGAAAATGCTTACACTCTGCGTTAAACTAGCTCGCTTAAGACTCCGAATGGGGAACAAATTATACCATTTTCTGCTATTTCAGAGAACATGATTGCAACAAGCAGGGTTTGAAATTATGTTCTGTTATATTTAATAACAAATCGAGCAGTGTGATATAACACAATTTTCATTCCTCATATTGAAACAAATAGAACGCATGCTGCTACACGCTGAAGCTCAGTAAAGTCACGTAATGGGATTTGCGAGCTTGAATCAGATATGTAACTCTTGCTGAGTTTGGGGGTGGAAAGAGTAGCAGGAAGAAAAATTCAAGCGAATGTCTTTATCTAGCTAGGAGGTGTTTGTCATAATCATGATGCAGGGCTAAATTTGTGTGTCTTAACCACCTGGGATAATCTTTAAATCTGGAGATATGAAAGTTTGTGTTTGAAAATGGAATATAGTATAATCATAGTGGTGCTTGCTATAGGGTTACGCATTTGAAGTTTGTATTAAACTCTGCACCTCATGAAGTAAGATGCTTCAAATTGCACGGATGCTTGACGTGTGCTATTACTTTTCTAAACCATTGGACGTATCATTTAAGCCTGGCAGATGGTAAAATGGGGGGAAAAATTCCATTAAATTACATTGAAGGAGAGACCCAAACTATCACATACTGTAGCAACCACTCAGAACACCCTAGCAACCACATAGTATCATGCTTAAAATGACCACTAAACAACCACCTGGCTTTTTTTTTTTCACAAACAAGCACACACACACACACAAACACACATATATATATGTGTATATATTAAACACACATTAACCTAGTGAGAATGTCGTACCTTTGTCTTGCTGATATATTTGGAGTTTAAGGACATTTATATTTGCGTAGCCTACACACTGATGTAGATCCTTGCATGTTCTTTGTCGGCTGGGTAATGACCGAGGGTTTTATTCACACTAACATTGTTCTTAGACTGAACTTGATGACCACAAGCAAGGTGACCATGTGTATCCTCAAATTGCCTAAATGTAAAATTAAACCTGACACTTCTTCAAACTACAGTCAACAGGAACAAGAACATGTTAATTCAGCAATCAGGACCGAACCTGACGAAGTTCTCACATTACAAAAAACACCTTAGAACGTCTTATTTTGATTGTGATTATTTTGATGGTCAGTATTCCAGCCCTCCCACTGTGATTATTCCAAATGGTGAAACTCTTCTTTTTTTTTTTTCATGTGGTGTTTCAAGGTAAGCAAGGTCAGGAGGTATGTTTCTGGACACCTGTAGTAAGACAGAGTTCCCCACGATCAGATAATACCAGCAGAAATATGGGCAGTGACTCGCTTTGTTGTCAGGTAAGCAAACCAAACTGTTAATGTTTCCAGTAAGACATGTCAATAAAGCTGAAAGCAGGGCATGTCAGGAAGGCCAGTGGTTGTTTATTATACATCAGAGACTATTATTTATTCAGAATAATCACCATGTAACTCGTAGAACTGAAGTAATGGCAAATATAATGCATTAAATAAAACATTAAATACTGTATGTGCTAAGCTTCCTCCGCTCAGGAGTTAATTAAAACTAGTTAAAACCATAAACCTTAACTAAACTATAAATTAACTAAAACTAAACCCATAAAAAAACATTAGTTGAAATAAATTAACTGAAATTAAATTAAATAAATTAACTGAAATAAACATAAAATATATAAAAAACTTACACTTATTTTATTTCAGCTAGTTGCAGAGGCAACTAAAACCTGAATTAAAATGAATTTAAAACAACATATTTAAACTGTATAGACATATTTAAAACTAAAAAAATGACAAAAACACACAACAAATTGACTAAAACTTTAAGAAAATATACAACCTAATTCAAATATTAATAAAAACTTAATAGTATCTCAGATGGTTAATATATGAGGTTTGCAGTTATGAAAGTTTTAACATAAACAGCTGTATTTTTAATTTTTACGAAATTCAAATGACACTGTAATTTTCTGTCTCTCGTTTGATCGTAAGTTGATGTGTGAACTACAACCCAGAATAAACAGATGTGATCTGTTAAAATCAATTCTTTCTGTTTTTCATTCATTTGAAATGTGTGGGGTTATGCAATTTGTGGCATTGGACCTTGCACCAAATGTCATGTCAAATGTGAGCTGTGTTCACCCTGTTCTAAAATAGAGAAATCCCTTTACATAATCATACTATTTAAACATTTGGCTAACTTTTTTTGTTCCCCACAGTGCATCCAAGGCTTACTGTTTTTGTAGTTCTGTTCCCAATTACATACTTCTAGTGCCATGATATAATTTTAAGGGATCGTTCACCCAAAAATGAAAATGTTGTTGTCATTTACTCACCCTCGTGTTGTTCCAAACCTGTATGAGTTTCTTTCATCTGTTGGCTACAAAAGAAGATATTCTGAATAATGCTGGTAACCAAACAGTTGTCGGTATAGCCACTGATTTCCATAATATGGAAGTTAATGGCTACCGTCAACTATTTGGTTTTCAGCATTCTTCAAAATATCGTCTTTTGTAGCCAACAGAAGAAAGAAACTCATATGGGTTTGGAACAAGTGGAGGTTGAGTAAATGATGACAGAATTTTTATTTTGGGGTGAACTATCCCTTTAAGAGACTATTTACACTGTTTAGCTGCTTTAATATACAGTTATACACTTTAATAATGGATTGTCCAAATCCAAGTGAACATTCCTGAGGGAAACAAAAACAAGGCACAGCGGACCGATCTGGCAGAGATATCCGGAGAGTTGCCAGGGGAGAGTGGTTGTCATAATGCTGTTGCTATGGATAGATTTGTTTTGTTGGCTCATCTCTACCTCAGCAAGGAGTGAAAACACTTCAACACTTTGCTTGTTTTTAGATTTAGATGCACAGGGTTATCGCTTGACTAACACTGGCAGTTCTTATCTCAGACCTAGTGAGTAAAAAATTCAGGAGTTATGAACCCTGACTACTGCGTAAAGTTTTGGATTGCGAGCACAGTTTCAGATGTAGAGAAGTTGCTGTTACTTTAGTCTCAAACTAACAAAATAGTTGAATCCAAAACTGAAAGCATCAGCTGATATAACCATCCGGTTTGTGTTAGGGGATGCTATGAGTGTGAAAACAACAAGATATGGTGTGATAAAAAATGTTACGCATCTAAAAATGGTGTTCTGAAAATAGTTCAATTTGATTTTCAAAAATATTGTTTTTGTGCCAAATGATAGTATATTTCTGCCAAATGGTTTGTGGCCAAACACATAAAACAAGAATATGTTATAAACTGATAAATAAACAACAAAGATCTGTATGGATCATCAATCCATGTGTGAAATAAAATAACTTGAACTACAGAGTAAAAAATTGGGGTTAGCACGATTTTTTTTTTTTTTTATAAATGAATACTTTTATTTAGCAAGCATGCATTAAATTGTCATAAGTGACAATAAAAAAAACATTTACATTGTTACAAAATAAATAATAATAACAATAATAATAACAACATTAATAAAGCTGTTCTTTTAAATTTTCTATGGCTGAAAGTTCTTAGAAAGTTGAGTTATTCTTCAAAGAGTTTCAGGAAAAATTTATTGCAGTTTCCATAAACATATTAAGCAATACAATTGCGTTCAACACTGATAATAATCAGAAATGTTTCTTCAGCATCAAATCAGCATATTAGAATGATTTCTGAAGAATCATGTGACAGTGAAGACTGGAGTAATGATGCTGAAAATTCAGCTTTGCATCGCAGGACTAAATTACATTTTAAAATATATTCAAAAAGAAAATAATAATAATAATATATTCAGAATGTTATTGTTTTACTGTATTTTTGATCAAATAAATGCAACCATGGTGAGCATGACTTTTGAACAGTGTAGTGTATGTGTATTAAAACTTTAATTAAATCAAACTTTTTTTTTTGGTTCCATATACCCAGATCAGCCAGATCACATTTTTAATCAGCATTTATTTGTTTTATTGTTTTGATATTGTGTATTGTGTACTGTTTCTGGTCTCTGGATAATCTATAATTATAAGTATAATTATACTTTGTCACTGCCACTCATACAGTCCAATAATTCCCGCTGGCCCCAGGCATATAATTAAGATTCTATTCTATTCATTTATATTCTCTTCTACTGGGAATGCATTGACAGTGATGTTTAACTTTTGCATTTTACATTTCGTAATCTAGATGGGTCTTGTTGAAATTAGTCAGTGACCTTTACATTCCATTCATTTAGAGCAGTTCAACAAACTCTCACCTTCTATCAGCTGATGTGGACTTACTGAACTTCATGTGACTGAACTTAATTCCAAACCCCGCCTGGTTCTTCTGACGAATTTACTTGTTTATCTGCGTGCTTTGGTTGGTTCTCATAAGAATGGCTTGTGAAGCTGTCACCAGCACCCTGTTGTTGTGCTCTTTGTAATTGTATGGCATGATTCCTGTTAAACGAATGGTGACATAATTGCATTCAATCTCTTTTTTATAGTTAATATGCTGTACACATCTACAGTCAATTTGTCATTCATGGTCTACAATAAATGACATCACAAGTCAGATAATGCCGTCTGACAATACAAATAAATAGGTTATCTGTGAGTGCACGTTGGTCCTTTGAAAGTGTCTTAAAAACAAATACGCTTCAAAATACAGGTCCAGAAGGTCACTGAAGGCAACAGGCCTGCATTAAGTAGCACAGGGCAGTAAACACATTCATTTTGTAATGTGTTTGTCCCATTATCAGAGGGAGACAAGAATTTCCAATGCAAAACCACAAAGGACTCAGTTTTGATTTCTCATAAACTGATTTCATAGGTTCAGGTTTTCAGAAACTGCTTTGGAATTAATGCTAAGCTTTCTTAGACCTCTTATTCTCATTGGCAAGCAGAATAATAACACTCAAAGCAACTTTTTTTTTTTGCTGGAACCCAAAGTCCCCTGAGAAGCATTACTGAGCACAGAGCGCCAGGGGATCTTGTTAGGGGTCAGTTTGTGGATCGTGTTGATGCCTTGGGGTGTAAGCATGTTGTGGTGTCCCGGTTGGCCAGCTGAGAGCAGCTTTCCATCATCCCGATAGCTCTCAGAATAAAGCCATGCCTTGTCAGTGCTGAGGCTTATACTGCATGTACTGGAAGAAAAAACAAACAAACAATAAAGCTTTGTTAAATGTCCTTTTAAATCGTATCAAAAAAGATTTTTCGGGGGGGGGGGGTTTCGGAGCTCTTCTATTAGAATAATTTGGGGTGTGGGGTGTTTCGGAGCTCTTCTATTAGAATAATTTGGCTGTATAGGGTTTGTGAGTTCTTAACATGGTTTCTATGAGATCAATTTAGAAGTTTTTAGTGTTCTATTTTAGGTTTTTCAAGTCAGTGTTATGGTTTCTGCATCTTTAAAACACCATGTTAAAACACCAAACACATTTTTTATATAACCACATACATATAAATGTATACATACATAACTATATATAATATATAAATAACATTATATATTATAGTGATTCATTTAGGGCTACCGGTCAAAAGTTTGGGATTAGTAAGACTTGTAATGTTTTTTAAAAAGTCTCTTCTGCTCATCAAGGCTGCATTTATTTGATCAAAAATACAGAAAAAAAACAGTAATCTTGCAAAATGTTATTACAATATAAAATAATGGTTTCTATTTTAATATCCTTTAAAATATAATTTTTTAACACATCCTTGCTGAATAAAAGTTTTAATTTCTTTCAAAAAAAGAAAGAATACAAATTTACTGACCCTAAACCTTTGAACTGTAGTGTATATTGTTAGAAAAGATTTCTATTTCAAATAAATGCTCTTCTTTTTTTTACTTTTTATTCATCAAAGAATCCTGAAAAAAGTATCACAGGTTCCAAAAAAATATTAAGCAGCACAACAGTTTCCAGCACTGATAATAAATCAGCAAATTAGAATGATTTCTGATGGATCATGTGACACTGAAGACTGCAGTAATGATGCTGAAAATTCAGCTTTGCATCACAGGAATAAATTAGATTTTAATGTATATTAAAATAGAAAAACGTCATTTTACATCATAATAATATTTCACAATATTAAATTTTTTCCTGTATTTTTGATCAAATAAATGCAGCCTTGATGAGCATAAGAGACTCCTGTAAAAAACATTATAAATCGTTCTCATCCCAAACTTTTGACCGGTAGTGTGTGTGTGTGTGTATATATATATAGGCCTATGCGTTTTGTTTGTATTTAAAAATATGTTTATATATTTATAAATTAGACGGGGTTTTTTTTCAATTAAAGAAGAATATATATATATATATATATAGTGTGTTTGTGTGTGTGTGTGTGTGTGTGTGTGTTACATATATGTATATTTATATATATGTTATATTTATGATATATTGTTATAATGAAAATATATGCTCTCTGTATTTTAATAATGGATCAAATACAACCTTCCACAAAGAGATTGCTTCTAAATGTAACTAAATTTATTTCTTGCAATTGAATAGTTACCTTAATAGTTAAAAGTTACCTTAATAATATATAGAATACCTTAATAGTCTCCTGTACATGAAGAGTAATTCGTATTGATTCATTTTGTATGGGTGCGCTGGGTGCAGTAAATAATTACAGCCTTCGGAAACAGTTTCAGGAAGACAAACATTTAGTTTCATTGATTATCCAGGGTATTGTTAAAATAAAATCAACAGCGCTTCCTGATGCTTGTAATTGAACACATATTTACAGACGAATCCCGCGATCCCTGCTCGGACTACTATAGCGAAGGCTTGCCTCATGAATGTTAATTATATGCCGTGACGCTCGGCTTTCTGATTGGCTGAAAAGAACACTCCGGGTAAGAGTGCGCTAGTCAGTTCGCGAAGGAACGAATCCTACTAGGGCGAAGGCTGTGGGTTCATGAATATTAATTACGTTGCGTGACTGGATGCTCCGGAAAGGTTACCAAGCAACGCCTGTGCCAGCTATTTACAAATTCATGAGCTAAGCGTTCTCCATAGTAGGATTCGTAATTTTCGTCAGCGATGCCGTCCTAAAGACTTCCTCCTGTCATATAGAAGCGCAGGATCGAGCGCGTGTCAAATGGAACAATGTAACGGATCGGAGTTGACAGCCTCAGTCGAGAGGTTACTGATTAATCACGGTCCGGCTCCATAACCATAGATAAGGGGACGAGATCCGCCTGAATGACAGGAGGATGACAGCAAGTCCGCATTGAGCATTTTAGTGTCTTCTTTACAAGGTAGGCGCAAGAGGTGACTAATTTACCTGGGTCTTTTAATACCATATTGTTAACTATAATTTATTTATTTTGCTCCATTGGCAATATACACGAATACTGCATTAGCTCTGTTTCAATGACATAAATGACACGTGAGTTAGCCTAACTAAAGTGTATCCACGTTTATAATTTTAAACCCTTAGATTCTAAATTTAAGGGTTCCATTTAGAACCTAAAACACTTGCACCGCAAGAGAATCTGACAGTTCCACAAAGAACTTCTCTAGTTTATCTTCCGAAAACTGTATGGCAACCTGAGACCACTGATCCTATAATGTACATTTGTTTTTAAAAAGCTTTTTAAATCTTTAACGAAACCATATAACTACTTAAGTACCTTATGCATCCAAAATGTTTTTCTGGAGGTTCTTGATGAACCCAAAGTGCTCGACAGAACCACTGAAGAACCTTGATTTTTAAAGTGAACGTACTTTTACACAAGTTTGTACTGTTTTGCCCCGAAAAAAAAAGTATTTTTGCCACTTTGTTCCAATTGGCCTGGAGTTTTAAGTAAGTCTTAAATGAACGGAATAAACTTTCTTTACTGAGGGATGTACGAGCGAGGTGTTGATTAAGCGAAGCGGCACCGAGCCGTGTTAATTTACGTCGTCCCATGCTGCGCTGGATTTGATCGGACTACTAAATAGGGATTTTGTTTCAGTGTGGAGGTAATGAGCAAATTGTTGTTGGCTCGTATGCGCTCTTTCTTCTGCCGTGCCGAAAAAACGTGTGTGGGTGTTCGTTTCTCTGAAGAATCGCCCGGAAAGTTTTGTCATGCTTAAATATCACGTATTAGTCGGTTTTTGAGACTTTTACGTCCGGCGGAAAATGAATGCCTTCATGCGTGTTTTTTCATGTAAACTCTATAACGAAGACGGTTTTTAATGTTTGCAAAAGTTGTTGTCCGTGGTAATCTATCTATCTATCTATCTATCTATCTAGTTATATCTGTCGTTCTATCTATCGCTGTATCTATACTGTTGTTTTCATTATGTTATAATGTTGAAATTTCATAATTTGTTTCCATCTGCTGAACTTATAGTCTATGAACTCATTGTAATTTCTAGTCATGTTTAGGAGTTTTCAGAATTTTAGCTCGATTTTCCTATTAAGTCATTACATAAAATGAGCTTATCACTCTGCACATTTCATTTAAATTAAGGCAGTAATTAAACCTAAGTTTTCAATTTAGTAGGTTGACATGGATACATTATATCAATCAATGACTTCTGAATGAAAGCTGAAGAGAGTAGACTTTTTGTGAGCTAAAATAATTTAAGAACTTATAATATATGTCGTTCCCTTTGGCAGGTGACAAGTCGACCTTATCAGACTCAGGCATTTCAGTGAGTTGTAACATTACCCTGGCACCAGAGACCTTTAAATAAATTTCAAAAACCAATTTACCACGTGGTGTAAAGTGAGACATCTCCAGCCCTCCAACTGCCCAGAGCTGGTTAGAAAGTTTTAGCCAAATGCCTCCCAGAGACTCCAGCAGTGGATGTTCATTAGGACCCTCAAACCTATTTTTCTCATTCTTTTTGTAACATTTTGTGCTTGTGAGACATCAGCTTTGTCAATTTTATGAAGAATATTTCACTTGGATTTTTTTTTGCACACAGACTAACATGTGGCTTTCCGTTGTTATGTCTTAAAGGAAAATTTGCTTTGAATGGGGAACGTAATTTGCATGCTACCCAAGTTCAGGCAGGATCTTACACAAGCCTGGAGACGGGGAACGCCCCTGCCTCTCTTCCTCGACCTGTAGACTCATTCATCAGCACCAACCATCTTTAATGGGATACATTATCTCCAGAGATCAGGTGAACAGCTGATCTAAACTCAAGTAAGACCCTCCAGCTTCTTAATTTCTTCTTAATTGACATTTTACATCCTAAGGCCTCCGCATGGTACTCTGGTCGAAAGATCAAGACAAACTGTCCGACATGTCCACCGGGACGGAAAGGATAGAGATGAAGAAGGAGGGGGCTCCACCAGCGTTCCACCACTCCAATGGGTCGGTCCATCCGGTTATACTACCCGACAGCCCCGAGGAGGTGCCCCAGACCCCCGGGGAGTACGAACTCACAGAAGTGACCTCCATACCGGACCGCAGTGATCAGGAGAACGAACGGCCGGACATGGTGGTCCTCGACTGTCGGGCCAACGCAAAGGGCCAGAGGGAAGAGGACGCACTCCTGGAGAACGCCAGCCAAAGCAACGAGAGTGATGACACTAGTACGGACCAAAGCCTGGTGCCGCCGGCTCCACTAAAGGAAACGTCCTTTTCTATTGGACTCCAGGTTTTGTTCCCTTTCCTGCTGGCAGGGTTTGGGACAGTTGCAGCTGGCATGGTTCTGGACATTGTTCAGGTAAGTAAAACCCAATTGCTTGGTGTTTAATTTGGATTATAGAGTTAAATCAATAAATACATTTTAAAAAATCATAATATTGGAATATATGTGAATATTTCATATTACAAGTTCTGGAACACAGTTAATTTTTATGTAAAGAGACTTCAGTACACACAAAAAATAAAGGTTACAAAAGGGGGTTTTCACAGCAAATGTCATAGAAAAACCATTTTGGGTTCCAACGTTTCAGTAAACAGAAAGAACCATTTTTTAAGTGTGAAGAGCATTTTAATAATTCAAAGAACCTTTTTCCACTATTAAGAACCTTTTGTGTAATGAAAAGGTTCTTCATAGATGCCAATAAAGAACCTTTATTTTTATGAGTGTATTTTTCATCTTACTTTTAAAGAAGCACTCTGTTAAAGGATAACCCATATAAATGTCAAAATGCTGTAGTAAAAGTCATTGTGACTGAGGTTTTGCATGCTTGTGATGCTATTGACAGAAAGCCATCAGTCAGGGGTTTTTCAAATGCTACCTGGTACTAAGAGCAGCAGAGCATGCCTGACGCTGTTCAGATGCTAGATGTTCAGATAACAGGTTCTTTCCAAATAAACAGTGAACACGTGCTGTTCCATGCTAAGGGTTTCCTTTGCCCCTAAGAGCATGTGAAAGGGTGTAATGGTGTTGATTTTCATGTAGAGGAAATCTACAGAGTTGAGAACTAATAGGGTCTATTTTCAACCAGTGACTAATTGCCACTGAAATGAGATAGATGCATAGATAGAGAGAGAGAGATTCCAGTGTACTCAATCCTGCATGTGTGTGTATGTTTTATGGTAGGCCTGTTTAAAAATAAGGAGCACATCCCAGCCGACAGGTAGTATATATTTTTTTAGAGTCTGTCTAAAAAAGATAAAGGCATCAGTCACCAATGCCATAGAAGATCCAATTTAGGTTCCCCAAATAGCTTTCAGTGAATAGTTTGTAAAAGAACCATTTTTATTAGTGTGAAGAAGATTTGAAGATTTGAATAATCTAAAGAACCTTTATCTTTAAGAGTGTAGGTGGGTAATCTGTGCTACCTTCTGAAAATGTGTTATTCTACTGTACAGATGAACGTACCGCATGACTTCCCGTTGTACCCTGGTAGACGGGTAACCGAAAATGGTTAACCGCTTAGAGTTTTGCAAAAACATTGGCGGTCCAGAGTCTCTGGCGTTTTGTTTCGTGTAATACTTACTTCACTTCCTCTGTGAATGATAGAAATCATGTTTAAAATCTAAAGACCGATTGTTTATTACTTGTTATGGTTGTTTTTTGAGGAAAGGGTGTAGACCTGTGGATTGGCATAGGGACATTTTATAACCTATTGTGAAAGAGAATTCACTAGTTGTTATTCACGTACAGCATTGTAAAGCCATGAGGTTTTACTTCACTACATAATACGGTCCAGAGCTCCACACCCTTTGTAGTCTTAACCAACATGGAAACTTGTTTTTCAGCCGACTTGGTGATTTTGCCTTTTACCCAGCTGATGTGGAATGTATTGTGCTAGAAAACCTCTAGTCAGACCTGTTTGTGCTAAACTCTGAATGTATGTTAAACTGTTTTTACCACAAGGACAACAGACTAAACATTAAGGCCTGACAGGAAGCCAGTTAGGGTTTACCACATCCACTGTCATCTCATTTTGACAGGATTCGATGCAGACAGACAGGCATAACCTGTCATAACCTTCCATGAGCTGAGATCTTATAGTAAATTTCTGTGTAGTTCCATCTAATGTTTGACCATATCATTGGCTTCTATTACTCACAAGTGCAGTTGACTGATTTCAAGTTTTGTGCCAGATGTCCTGTAGAGTAACCTGGGCAGGAACAGGTGCCGAAATTGTGCTTTTGTCTCCTAGTGTCTCAAACTAATGACTCGTTCTGTTTGCCGAACAGACTTAAATCATCTAATTTCCTTGGTGAATTATTATTTAGTTGCACTGAAATGATTATTTAGCCGCACTGCTAAGGCTAATGTCAATATTAATTAGGATTTAGGGCAGGAATGCCCTGTCCTGATCCTGGAGATCTACCATCCTGTAGAGTTCAGTTCCAACTGGGCACACCTAGTTTAGGGTTTGTTCATCTTTCTGTGTTGTTCATCCCACATTATTCATTTGAATTAGCTTTTATTTTTATAATTTAAGTTATTTATTTTTTAGTTTAAGTTTTGCTAACTTTATGTATTTGTTATGTGCTTTTGTCATTTTTATTCGTTTTTTGTATTTCTATTTAGCTTTAATTTTACTTCAGTTTTAATCATTTTAGTACTTGGAACTAGTACTTAGTTCTCAAGGTAGCATTTATAATGTTTAATATTTTCAGTGTTTTTCATCAAATAATTATATTTTTATTTATTTCAGCTTTATTTAAATTAATGGTGTTTAATAGTTTTTGTTAACAGTAACAGCACTATTTGTGCTACAGGCATATTGTAAATGGTGCCTCAAGATTATGTGGCTTGTTGTTTTTACTTTTTAAATGAGAAGAATTACAATATATGTCCCATAGACTTAAATTGAAGAACCTTAACCATATCTAGATCTATGTTGTAGCTTTTTTGTTTTCAGCCAGTAAGCAACCACCCCGCAATACCCTAGCAACCAATAAGAATTCATTAGCAACCACATAGAAATAAAATTGGTTGAGTGATGGGTAAGCACTAATCTCATTTTCCAGACAGTTTCCAGATTATTGAAGGAATAGTTTACACAAAAATGAAAATCATCATTAATATTTAATCTCTCTCATGTTTCTTTCTTCTGCAGAACACGAAGGAAGGTATTTAAAAAATGTCAATAAAAGTAAATGAACCATAATGTTCTTCAAAATATATTCTTTTGTATTCCACAGAGGAAAAGGAAGTCATATACAGTCTTAAAAATAAAGGTTCTTTATTGACATTGATGGTTCCATGAAGAACCGTAACATCCATGGAACCACTAAAGGTTCTTTATAGTGGAAAAGGGTTCTTTAAAAATTTTTAAATGTACTTCACACTAAGAAACAATGGTTCTTTCAAGAAGTGTCTGCTGAAAGGCTCTTTGGGAAACCAAAAATGGTTCTTTTATGGCATCACTACAAAATCTCTCTTTTGGAACTTAATTTTAAAGAGTGTAGTTTTGGAACAACGTGAGGGTGAATAAATTTTTTTTTTTTTTTTGATCTATCCCACTGCACTATTGATACATTTATCTAGAAACTCTTAGCATCCACATAGACCACTGCAGGTTCACTGGTGTTAAGCACAACCCAGGTTGGTAGAGCATCCTCAGAATTCCTCTGTGACCTTATACGCTGAGCCTTGGAGACCAAGGTGCTGGAACCGAGGAGCGTTGCCAGCCAACATTACACAATCCTGCAATCCGCCCCCCGCCCCCCCTCCGGTTGCATGCCTGCACTTCTGTGCATCAAGTTTGCAGAACCCTTAGAGGCACATGGAGGCATTGGCCAGGACTGTGCTGTTCCCTGAAGACAACATCGTACTGGGGGAGGGAGATGGACAGAGTAGAGGAGGTTCAGTCAAAGGGAACCGAAGACAAAGTGGCTGGGTGCCAGCTCCCAATTGATGTTCGTCCTTTTTTAAAAGTGGCCCCTGCACTGCCAAAGACTCAAGGAAAAAGAAACGGCCATTGAAATCCGCCCACTGGAAGCTGCACGGCTCGAACTCCTTAACTAGTGCTTTTTGCTGCTATTTGTAGAAGATTTTTTGTTTTTGTGTTATGTTTACCATTCGCTTTTTCTTCAGCGTTATGTTAGCGGTGCCCGCCGTGCTTTCTCGCTCTCTTCATGTGCTGACAAGATGCTAGAATTGATTTAGCTAGTCAGTGTCAGGCCTGTAATTGCTGTGCACCAGTGGGAATGAGTCTAAAGATAAGCACTCCTTCTATGTATTGATCTATACTGCCTGTATTGCATCTAAGGCACTGCAGCCTAATGGAAAAAAACAGCCTGCCAGTTACCAGAGTCATCAACTTCAGACATCTAAAGTCGGATGCTTGGAAAAGGTTCAAATGGACGAGGGCGTCAATAGATCTAAAATTGGCCTGAATTTAACATTAGCAGATGATAAGCTCAATGTTATCAGAGATTTTCTTCCGTCATAGCTCAGGAGATATAATTGAGTTTTCTATATCAACTTCGTCTCAAAAAGAATAGTAATGACACAAACAAGTCAATTGTTGACTCCGTAAGACTGCAGAGCTATAAAATTAAAATGAATTCATAATAGGTGTGGAAGATATGGCCAAAATATCACAATTGTTTTCAAACAGAATCATAATCCACAATCTTATCACAATTCTTTTTCATGTTTGTTTTCGAAGGGATAGTTCACCCAAAAATGAAAATTCTCTTATTAATTACTCACCCTCATGTCGTTCCAAACCTGTAAGACCTTCGTTCATCTTCGGAACACAAATTAAGATATTTTTGATGAAATCCAAGAGCTTTCTGACCCTGCATTGACAGCAAGGTAACTTCCACATGCAAGGTCCAGAAAGGTAGTAATATGGACATTGTTAAAATAGTCTAGAGATCAGTGGTTCAACCTTCATTTTATGAAGCTACTAGAATACTTTTTGTACGCAAAGAAAAAAAAAACGACTTTATTCAACATGGTTTTCTCAGTTTTTTAAGTTTGAGTAACTTGTAAATCCATTTCACCATTGAGTAGACTAGGTTCAATCAGTTTTCCATAAGATAAGATTTTTAAATTGCAGCTCATAATCAAAAGCAAGAGATAGCAAACA
Organism: Sinocyclocheilus anshuiensis; assembly: GCF_001515605.1. Lineage (NCBI taxonomy): Eukaryota > Metazoa > Chordata > Actinopteri > Cypriniformes > Cyprinidae > Sinocyclocheilus > Sinocyclocheilus anshuiensis. The sequence goes on along the minus strand of NW_015536469.1, from coordinate 580,203 downwards.
GTTCTCAATAAAAAAAATCCATTTTCGTAGCTTTAGTTCCATTGTGACTTACAGATGTTGTCTGGCTTTAATGTTTAGTGAGGGTTTGTATTAAAAAGTGTCTCTTTCTCAATAGCACTGGACGGTATTCACAGAGGTGACTGAAGTCTTTATCCTGGTGCCTGCTCTCCTGGGCCTGAAAGGGAACTTGGAGATGACCCTCGCGTCCAGACTGTCTACTGCAGTAAGTCCTTTAGTATAATATCGAACACATGAGCTTTCCAATGGGCATGATTGAAGATACAGATAAATGTTGATCAAATGGGACCTTTAAATAAAATCAAGGAATACTGAACAAAGAACTATGTACGCCAGCATGTTTATTAGACTGAATTATCATCTGAATTTCATGACGCAATTTCGATTGCATAGTTTTCTTTCTTTTGTCCGGATGGTGACGAATGTTTGCTTTGTGCAGCTTTCAGAGGTGTGTTTGAGTTTTATGTAACTCCCGCTGGAAATATGAGGAATCATTCCTGCTGTCAAAACTAATGCACTAATATTCTAATTTGAAGGAAAATATTGGTATACCAGGGGTTAGAATATATTGATGAGCTGTCGGTGTGGTGTGTATGAGAGGTGTGCTAGAATTTTTAAAAGACAGATGATAAAATTGTCTTTAAAAAACGACCATAGCATCATGGCGATGAGTTTTGTACAGGCAATCACCACTTACATTTTACACTTACACTCTTAAAAATAAAGGTCCTTCACGATGCCATAGAAGAACCTTTTTGTCTAAATGGTTCCATAAAGAACCTTTAACATCTGAAGAACCATTCTGTTTGACAAAAGGTTCTTTGTGGCGAAAGAAGGTTCTTCAGATTATAAAAAGGTAAGAAAGAGATGGTTCTTTAAAGAACCTTTGACTAAATGGTTCTTTGTGGAACCAAAAATGGTTCTTCTATGGCATCGCTTGAAGAACCTTTTGAAGCACCTTTATTTTTAAGAGTGTAGACTGCCGTTCAAGAGTTTAGGGTCAGTAAGATCTTTTTGTTTTTTTAAGAATTTAAAACTTTTATTCAGCAAGGATGCATTAAATTGAATTCAATTAAAGTGACATTTATAATGTTACAAGAGTTTCTGTTTCAAATAAATGCTGTACTTTCTATTCATCAAAAAATCCTGACCAAAAAAAACATGAAAAATATGAAGCAGCGCAACTGTTTTCAACACTGATAATAATAATAAGAAATGTTTCTTGAGAATCAGCATATTAGAATGATTTCTGAAGGATCATGTGACACTGAAGACTGGAGTAATGATGCTGAAAATTCAGCTTTGCATCACAGGAATAAATACAATTTTAAAATATATTACAATAGAAAACCGTTTTTTTAAATTGAAATACTGTTTCACAAAAATTACTGTTTTACTGCATTTTTGATCAAATAAATGGTGAGCAGAAGAGACTTTAAAAAACATTAAAATCTTACCAAACCTAAAAATTTGAACTATACGTTTTCTTCAAAATATGTAAAAATAATGTTTGTTTTTAACTGTATGTCTGTACACACCAACGTAAGAGGTTAATAGTAGTTGTCTGCTATTAAACATTTTCACAAAGCTTCATTGTCCTTCGCTGAAGTATGTTAAAAGTAGGGTAAAAACTTGGGCCATCTGCCTATTCTCTGAGATCTTAATGGGACATCATGTAGGACACTATGGTCAAATTAACATCATTTTAATCCTGTTAAGCACAGGACCGTACACTCGATGGAGTGTCTCAGCTAGACTTGGATGTGCCAGGTTTGTGGCAAAGCCAGACATTCTTTTGGGCTGTGGCTCTCTGAGCTCCCGCCACAAGATTACATGTTTAATCACAACACATCCTTCAGCAGCCCACGTTAGCTGGTTAAATCTGGGAGCAATGCTGTCAGATGACATTGTTTTTCATTAAATTTGAGTGCAATGATTTAAAGTAACCATAATTAGTCATTCCAGAGTTTAATTTTGTCATCATTCGCTCACCTTCATGTAATTTTGGCCCTGTATTATTGTTTTAAGAAAGGAATGTAGTTTGTTTTTAGGCAAACTGTACCTTTAAACTCATCCTACTAATGACATAGCTTGTTAAACACTTTAAATTGGGTGCAAACCCACACTCAGGGAAAGTTCATCTGCCTTTTGCTGGAATCCAGTGATTCACATGCAATCAGGTGAACAGAAAGTGTCGAGCCTGTGGTCCTGAGGTCGTCTGTGTGCTGTAAATCTACACTAAGTGCTCAGCTGCTTGATGCTGTTTCTCAGCAGCCACTCCTAATTATCAGCAGATTAAGAACACTGTCGGTTTCTAATGCTCTTACTTCAAAAACCAAAAAAAAAAAAGAATTAATTCCTTTCGTAGTGTAAATTAGACCCACATTACCATATTTAAAAAAAAATTCTATTTCTTGCATTTGAAAATGACTCCTCTTGTTCATAGTTGGTGTGGATTTTTGCTCGACTTACTTTGGGTCACTGTGGGTCTTTTTGGAGTATTACATACTCGACCCATCTGAATAGCCCATCATATGGTTTGACAAATTTTCCGTCGTGTCAATGTATTTCCTATTCCAAAAGGAACTTGTGGTGGAACATATCAAAGGGCTTGTCCTTTTTTAAAATAGCTGTGATTTGCATTTTGATGCTGCTACTCAGTGGAAAGTGACATTCTCTTTTTATTTGGACAAAGCTTAAGAGACTGTATAATGTCATCAATATTTTGGCCAATTTTCCTGAAAGAGAAACACTGTACATTTTAATTGTGGATATTTGCTCAAATTTATTTTGTCAGCATGGCCACAAACAGGCCATGAAAAGTTTGGGGTCAGTAAGATTTTTTTTTCCAGCAAGAATGCATTATTAAATTGACCAAAAGTGACAGTAAAGACATTTTTAATGTTAAATGCTGTTCTTTTGAACTTTTATCTATGCACAATCAGCTTGTAACACTCCAAAGAGAAAGGAAAACTTTCATATGACCCCTTTAAAACATGTATCACAGCTTCCAACAAATATTAAGCAGCACCACTTTATTATTATTAGTGATGCTTTCATCATTGATAAAATTAGAAAGGTTTCTTGAGCAGAAAAAATTGATTTCTGAAGGATCTGTAGTAATTATGCTGAAAATTCAGCTTTTTGCCATAACAGAAATAAATTACATTGTAAAATATATTCAAATAGTAAACAGTCGTTTTAAATTGTAACAATATGTCACAATATCACTGTATTCTAGTATTTTTGATCAAATAAATGCAGCCTTGTTGAACAGAAGAGACTTCTTTCAAAAATATTAAAAATTCTTATCAAACCCAAGTTTTTGTATAGTACATTTTACCTATTAAATGAAAGCTCTTAAGTTGTTTATTATTGTTTTTCTTTTTTACTGCTTATTTAATTCAAATATTTCCTTTGCTGGAAAGAACCTTTACCTTTATATGATGTAAAATTAGATGTAAACATTGGATGTAAAAAAAAAAAGTTTGTTTCTGATTCTAGCTATGTTGAAACATTATGTAGTTAATTATGAAATGATAGTGTTGTTGTCTTGCGTCATTCCACTATTCCTGGAAGGTGACTAACTGCCTGCTATACAGTGTTCCAGTAATATTAAGAGGGTGTTAGCTCTTGATCCTATTAAGTATTACATCCTGTAAACCCTGTGCTTGCTTGACAACTTGTTTGTCAGAATGTTAATGGTCACATAAACGTGTATCTCGTTTCTACAGCACAACGCACCTAATCTGGCTTTGTGCTATGCGTAATTTTATCTGAGTTTGTGGACTAAAAACTAGACTAAAAGCTACGTGGCTCCAGCTGCTGCCTCTGCCAGAGGTTCCTTCCATCTCTGCTTCAGAAACACACGGTTTATCAGTTTGTAGAAGTGTGGTGTGCGTGACCACCGTTGTGTTTTGCATAGAGCGATTTGCGTAGAGCTTATTATCATTGCTCGGACCCCCACTTATCAGTAAGCAACAGCCTGTTGAAGGAATAGTTCACCCAAAAATGAAAAAAATGTCATTTACTTATAGCATCCACATATCATTCCAGTCTTGTATTATTTTATAAAGGCTGGGCACATTTTTTGCAGTTGAGCTAAAAAAAAAACACACAAATGCAAAAGCACTAACACTACTTTTCCATTACTTTTTGTCACCTGAGCTGGGCGTACTTATTTATTTTTGATAACAAAAAACCTAAAAGTTATATTTTTGGCAAATGTAAAGACCCTTTCACACCAAAAGGGAAATTGATAAGCCTCAAAGAAGTGCCTTTGCCTTGCACCTCACTCCCAATTTCTCTCAACACGGGGGCAGGAGAGGCATCAGTGAATAAATGGGAAAACAAAGTAACTTGTGTTACTTATTTGAAAAAGTAACTCAGATATTTTATTGTAAATTTAAAAGTAATGCATTACTTTACTAGTTGAACAAATAATTACACTGCAAAAAAAAAAAAAAAAACTTTTGGGCAAAAAACAATTATATAGTAACACTGCAAAAATACATTGTTTTGTCTTGTTTTTCAGTAAATAATATCTAAAAATCCTTCAAACAAGATAAATGTACTTGAAGCAAAATATTTTATTTTTGAAGCAAAATGTTTTTATTTTTAATATTTTGTATATTACAATCTGACGTTTATTTATTTATAAAAAAAAATATCATTTACTGAATTATATGCAAAAAAAAAAAAAAAACACTGCCAGAAAAAAAAAAAAACATTTAAATAGTGAAAAGTTTCTCAGGTTCAACTCTCTGACTAATATTCTGTGTCATATTCTCGTCCCATTATTTTGTGCTCAGTGGAAGAAATGAAGTCATGAGGGTGAGTAAACAATGACAGTATTCTAATTTTTGGGTGAATAATTTTTTTAAGCTTACATGAGCAGTGGAAGCAGCCGAGCCAGCTCTGTTTCCCCCTCACGCCGTGTGTGTGTGAGAGCTACACAAGGCAGGACACAGTGCGGAAGAATCACTGTGACCGCCAGAGTGGGGTCACCTCAGTGAGCAGCAGGCAGTTGGCACCGACTCAGGAGCTCCTTCCTTTTGCCTCATGGAGGCCCTGTGCGCACATACACACACACACATACATTTATTTACTTCACTTAAACATAGGCAACGACTGCCCCACTAACGGCCTCTCCTGCCTGCTTTTTCCTTCATCCTGTTTTACAGGATATTTGTAATATAGTAGCGTTGCTAATTTGCTGTTATTGTAGTTCGAGTCAGAACAGAAATTAGATTGCAGGAAAAAAGAAAGAATTGTTGTTTTTCCTCCTGCATGGTGAACACTGAATGGACTACAATGATTTGTAGACATGCAGAATCAAGCATTGAGGCTTTAAGTGGCTGTTTTATTACTAGTGCTAATGCATACGGTTAGTGATTTCTGAGCTCAACCCTGAACTCTGAGAGTTAAACTTCGGCATGTAAGGCATCCTGCCTCAAATTGTGACGCTTGTTGAGAATATATTGTTTTTTTATAAGTGATCAGATTTGTGATTTTGTTTGAGCAATAAAACATCAATGTTTTTTCATCAGTGTTTAAAAGTGTTTTCCAGTAAAAATATCTAAACATCCTTTAAACAAGATACATTTACTTGAGAAGCACTTTCGTTCACTATTAATATTTTTAATAATATATTTTTTTTTTTAATTAAAATAAAACATTACGTGTGTATGTGTGTGTGTGTGTGTAAATATTGTAATATTAAAATATATTATGAATTATAATATGAATTTATTTAACGTAAGTTTTAGTGAGGTTTACGCAAAAAACAAATTGTCTGTTGGGAAATAAAATATCCCAAAAATTAGTTACAGTGCAGAAAATGCAGTGTTTTGTCTTGTTTACCAGTAAAAAAAAATACCTAAAACTCCTTCAAACAAGAGAAATTTACTTGTGAGGCTAAATATTTAATTATTCTTTCATTTATTGATTGATTGATTGTTTAATTGAACACAATTTTGTGAGATTTATGCAAACAAACAGTGGGGTAAGAAAATGTATTTAAATTAAATTTAAAATGTGTCTGTAAATTGTAAATGTGTCTAGAATTATTATAAAAAAGAATAAAATACTGATTATAAAAAAGCTTGCAATATTACCGTAAATTGAAAAATGTAGTACAGTTTTGGGCTGTTTTCGGCCAAGAAGTAACCACCTAGCACCCATCCAGAACAGCCTAGAAACTGCATAGAAATGTGTGAAAAACCACCCAGAACACCTTAACAATGGCAAAAGAAACATCCGACAACACTCTTGCATTGTGACAGCGACTTTTGTACCGGCAAGTAGAGCTCACATTTTCTTCAGAATATGTTCTGGTTTATTTTATCATGCAAGTGTGTAATTGAGTTTTTTTAAGCAGTGAAGTGTTGAGTTCACAGGAAGCTCAGAAGTGCTGCAGCTCTTTTGAAACATAATGAAAGGCTACAGTGAGGTGCACTGAATGTCTAAAAGAGACTGCTGGGCTGTCAGCCTCTGTGAAATGCATTCTACCCACGTACTCAGGCTATTCTATTTCCTGTCTCATTTAGGAAAGAGCACTAGTTCCTTCACATTTGTGTGTTGGGCTGCTGTACTAGATTTGCATTTAAGAAACTGTCTGCCAAAGTCTACATTTTCAGACATCATGCACCATTGATGTATTTCCAATTGAAATAGGACATTTTTGGCCTGTCCATTTTTAAATATAATTTTTGAATTTTGAAATATCATACTATACCATATCTGCAATACTTATTCTGTTCACAGAATGGAATTTTTTTATTTATTTTTGCATGCATGAAATACCTAAAATATACTGTATATACTGCATGCACCTTCAATTCCCAGGTTGACAAATGAACCGGATTAATCATGTTTGTTTTTTTTTGGCAAACAGTTAAGTCATTGTACATTATAAAAGGATATATATATATATGGGATTGGTAAGATTTTAACAAATCTTTTTCAGTGTCTCTTCTGCTCAACAAAGATGCATTTATTTGATTAAAAAAAAAATTATAATAAAATTAGTAAAATTATTATTAAAAGTTTCCAACATTGATCACAGGAATAAATTGCATTTTACAATATATTCACTTTAAAAAAAATTATTTTAAATTGTAATAATATTTCACAATTTTTACTGTAGTTTTGATCAAATAAATGCATCCTTGGTGAACAGAAGAGACATTCAAAACCATTCAAAAGTTTTACCGATCCCATCTTGTGTGTGTATTTCAGTTTAAGTTTTTTTGGACATCAAGTCAAACTAAATGAAAATGGCAAATGTTGCTTTGGCAACTAGCTGAAATATAATTAGTTTGTTTTTATTTTATTTATTATTTCATTTACCGTTTATTTTATTTCAAACAAAAATATATTTTTAAATGGTTGAAGTTTTAGGGTTAGTTAACTATAACAACCCTGCAGTAAAGTCTTCAGTAGGTAGTTTGCTAGTATTCCATTGCAGTAGCTCATAATTTGTTGTATGTTGTTTTACATCAAATTTTATAAGGATGCTACCATATCGATGACCTCAGAGCTAATAGCCAAAAAAAAAAACATTTTGTTTTCATAGGGTTTTTATGTTTCCTAAGACATATTTTCAGGTAGTTTTGGCCCGTCTGAGTGTGTCCAGGTCAGGAAAGGCCTTGTCCCATGATACAGAGAGCCTCTGTAGAGCTGGAGCCACTTGACATTAGTGTCTGTACTGAGAGAGATGAGATAAGTTGGGAGAGGAGGATAAGATGCATCTGTCCAGCTCATCAAACCCTCTTTTGTCTTGTGAACTGACCACTGTTTGTTCTAGTGGAAGCTGGACCGAAGGCGCCTGAGCACCAGCAAAATGTATGTTTCCTGCCATATATGTTTCATTGTTTCCTTTTCATAGAAAGATCACCGTTTAATGATGATCCTATCAGCACTATTAGTTGTTTTGTGGTTCTTAATGGCTCTTGCAATGTGCTTCGTGTATTTCAGAGTGAAACAGAATATCCAGTGGGAAATAATGTAGGATGGAGCTTTGTTTTATCCATTGAGATTTGATTGGATCATGAAATGTTGAACTATGATATTATTAGGCTTTTGAATGCTTAAAGTATTCAGTTTTAGCACGCAACCCTTCCTGCACCATTCGCACTATGATTGACTTCTCGAATCATGCAGCTTTTCTGAGCGATCAGAGATACAATAAAAAGTAAAACAGCATCTGAACTCTTAAGCAAGATCAGTGTTGCTCACTCTGAGGAAAGTGTGGAGTGGTCAAACTATAATGGGAGCATTTGTAAATGGACTTCCTGTGTTCTCTCTTCCCCCTCTCACCAGGCTAATATTGGACAAATGGATACGGCCAAGGATATGTGGAAAATGATCATGGGAAACCTCGCACTAATTCAGGTTGGAGACCTTCTAAAAATATCAATCCTGTTTGTCTAACGTACATGCCAACTCTTCAGTTCACAAAGGTTTTGTTTCCAACAAGCAGCGGACATCTGAAAAAAAAAAAAAAAAACACTGCCAGAAAAAAAAAAAAACATTTAAATAGTGAAAAGTTTCTCAGGTTCAACTCTCTGACTAATATTCTGTGTCATATTCTCGTCCCATTATTTTGTGCTCAGTGGAAGAAATGAAGTCATGAGGGTGAGTAAACAATGACAGTATTCTAATTTTTGGGTGAATAATTTTTTTAAGCTTACATGAGCAGTGGAAGCAGCCGAGCCAGCTCTGTTTCCCCCTCACGCCGTGTGTGTGTGAGAGCTACACAAGGCAGGACACAGTGCGGAAGAATCACTGTGACCGCCAGAGTGGGGTCACCTCAGTGAGCAGCAGGCAGTTGGCACCGACTCAGGAGCTCCTTCCTTTTGCCTCATGGAGGCCCTGTGCGCACATACACACACACACATACATTTATTTACTTCACTTAAACATAGGCAACGACTGCCCCACTAACGGCCTCTCCTGCCTGCTTTTTCCTTCATCCTGTTTTACAGGATATTTGTAATATAGTAGCGTTGCTAATTTGCTGTTATTGTAGTTCGAGTCAGAACAGAAATTAGATTGCAGGAAAAAAGAAAGAATTGTTGTTTTTCCTCCTGCATGGTGAACACTGAATGGACTACAATGATTTGTAGACATGCAGAATCAAGCATTGAGGCTTTAAGTGGCTGTTTTATTACTAGTGCTAATGCATACGGTTAGTGATTTCTGAGCTCAACCCTGAACTCTGAGAGTTAAACTTCGGCATGTAAGGCATCCTGCCTCAAATTGTGACGCTTGTTGAGAATATATTGTTTTTTTATAAGTGATCAGATTTGTGATTTTGTTTGAGCAATAAAACATCAATGTTTTTTCATCAGTGTTTAAAAGTGTTTTCCAGTAAAAATATCTAAACATCCTTTAAACAAGATACATTTACTTGAGAAGCACTTTCGTTCACTATTAATATTTTTAATAATATATTTTTTTTTTTAATTAAAATAAAACATTACGTGTGTATGTGTGTGTGTGTGTGTAAATATTGTAATATTAAAATATATTATGAATTATAATATGAATTTATTTAACGTAAGTTTTAGTGAGGTTTACGCAAAAAACAAATTGTCTGTTGGGAAATAAAATATCCCAAAAATTAGTTACAGTGCAGAAAATGCAGTGTTTTGTCTTGTTTACCAGTAAAAAAAAATACCTAAAACTCCTTCAAACAAGAGAAATTTACTTGTGAGGCTAAATATTTAATTATTCTTTCATTTATTGATTGATTGATTGTTTAATTGAACACAATTTTGTGAGATTTATGCAAACAAACAGTGGGGTAAGAAAATGTATTTAAATTAAATTTAAAATGTGTCTGTAAATTGTAAATGTGTCTAGAATTATTATAAAAAAGAATAAAATACTGATTATAAAAAAGCTTGCAATATTACCGTAAATTGAAAAATGTAGTACAGTTTTGGGCTGTTTTCGGCCAAGAAGTAACCACCTAGCACCCATCCAGAACAGCCTAGAAACTGCATAGAAATGTGTGAAAAACCACCCAGAACACCTTAACAATGGCAAAAGAAACATCCGACAACACTCTTGCATTGTGACAGCGACTTTTGTACCGGCAAGTAGAGCTCACATTTTCTTCAGAATATGTTCTGGTTTATTTTATCATGCAAGTGTGTAATTGAGTTTTTTTAAGCAGTGAAGTGTTGAGTTCACAGGAAGCTCAGAAGTGCTGCAGCTCTTTTGAAACATAATGAAAGGCTACAGTGAGGTGCACTGAATGTCTAAAAGAGACTGCTGGGCTGTCAGCCTCTGTGAAATGCATTCTACCCACGTACTCAGGCTATTCTATTTCCTGTCTCATTTAGGAAAGAGCACTAGTTCCTTCACATTTGTGTGTTGGGCTGCTGTACTAGATTTGCATTTAAGAAACTGTCTGCCAAAGTCTACATTTTCAGACATCATGCACCATTGATGTATTTCCAATTGAAATAGGACATTTTTGGCCTGTCCATTTTTAAATATAATTTTTGAATTTTGAAATATCATACTATACCATATCTGCAATACTTATTCTGTTCACAGAATGGAATTTTTTTATTTATTTTTGCATGCATGAAATACCTAAAATATACTGTATATACTGCATGCACCTTCAATTCCCAGGTTGACAAATGAACCGGATTAATCATGTTTGTTTTTTTTTGGCAAACAGTTAAGTCATTGTACATTATAAAAGGATATATATATATATGGGATTGGTAAGATTTTAACAAATCTTTTTCAGTGTCTCTTCTGCTCAACAAAGATGCATTTATTTGATTAAAAAAAAAATTATAATAAAATTAGTAAAATTATTATTAAAAGTTTCCAACATTGATCACAGGAATAAATTGCATTTTACAATATATTCACTTTAAAAAAAATTATTTTAAATTGTAATAATATTTCACAATTTTTACTGTAGTTTTGATCAAATAAATGCATCCTTGGTGAACAGAAGAGACATTCAAAACCATTCAAAAGTTTTACCGATCCCATCTTGTGTGTGTATTTCAGTTTAAGTTTTTTTGGACATCAAGTCAAACTAAATGAAAATGGCAAATGTTGCTTTGGCAACTAGCTGAAATATAATTAGTTTGTTTTTATTTTATTTATTATTTCATTTACCGTTTATTTTATTTCAAACAAAAATATATTTTTAAATGGTTGAAGTTTTAGGGTTAGTTAACTATAACAACCCTGCAGTAAAGTCTTCAGTAGGTAGTTTGCTAGTATTCCATTGCAGTAGCTCATAATTTGTTGTATGTTGTTTTACATCAAATTTTATAAGGATGCTACCATATCGATGACCTCAGAGCTAATAGCCAAAAAAAAAAACATTTTGTTTTCATAGGGTTTTTATGTTTCCTAAGACATATTTTCAGGTAGTTTTGGCCCGTCTGAGTGTGTCCAGGTCAGGAAAGGCCTTGTCCCATGATACAGAGAGCCTCTGTAGAGCTGGAGCCACTTGACATTAGTGTCTGTACTGAGAGAGATGAGATAAGTTGGGAGAGGAGGATAAGATGCATCTGTCCAGCTCATCAAACCCTCTTTTGTCTTGTGAACTGACCACTGTTTGTTCTAGTGGAAGCTGGACCGAAGGCGCCTGAGCACCAGCAAAATGTATGTTTCCTGCCATATATGTTTCATTGTTTCCTTTTCATAGAAAGATCACCGTTTAATGATGATCCTATCAGCACTATTAGTTGTTTTGTGGTTCTTAATGGCTCTTGCAATGTGCTTCGTGTATTTCAGAGTGAAACAGAATATCCAGTGGGAAATAATGTAGGATGGAGCTTTGTTTTATCCATTGAGATTTGATTGGATCATGAAATGTTGAACTATGATATTATTAGGCTTTTGAATGCTTAAAGTATTCAGTTTTAGCACGCAACCCTTCCTGCACCATTCGCACTATGATTGACTTCTCGAATCATGCAGCTTTTCTGAGCGATCAGAGATACAATAAAAAGTAAAACAGCATCTGAACTCTTAAGCAAGATCAGTGTTGCTCACTCTGAGGAAAGTGTGGAGTGGTCAAACTATAATGGGAGCATTTGTAAATGGACTTCCTGTGTTCTCTCTTCCCCCTCTCACCAGGCTAATATTGGACAAATGGATACGGCCAAGGATATGTGGAAAATGATCATGGGAAACCTCGCACTAATTCAGGTTGGAGACCTTCTAAAAATATCAATCCTGTTTGTCTAACGTACATGCCAACTCTTCAGTTCACAAAGGTTTTGTTTCCAACAAGCAGCGGACATCTGATTATTTGGAAAATCTGACTGTGAAATAAGTAAATAAGCATATCAAATCTGATGTTTACTTACCAGATCCATATGTGATGAAATCTGAATAAAATAATTTTTATTTAATGTGTCTTAGTCTGAATTCAGATTTCAGTTGTTGTTGTTGTTTTTTGTTTTTGACATGACGCATGATGTCATCAGTGTTATTTTAGTATTATTTATAAACTGTTATAGCATTTAGTAATACTTTGAATTTGATTTTTTATTTTTATAGTCATTTTGTTATGTGATTTCCTTTTTAATTAGTTTTAGTTTTTTAAATATTTCTGTTAAGCTTTATTTAAATTTTCAGCTTATTTCAAATAACATTTTTAATTGTCATTTGATTATTTAAGTTAAATTTTTTCCTATTATTTACATTTTATTTATTTGTATATGTATATTTATTGTATATATATCTTTATTTAATTTACAGAAAAGGATTTTTAATAGTTTATTTAACAATAAGAACACTGAGCACCATATGCAGTGTGTAGTATTGACTGAAGCTGTTCAAATGCATATTTTTCACAATCTTTCCTTATGTAGTGAACTATATAACATTGACTGTCACGAGTCAGCAGTTTCAGAAGAAACAGATCAGATTTAATCTCTTACAGTAGGGGCAGTCAGTCCTAAAGATTTGTCAGATTTGTGCGCAGTGTAAACAAAGTTATAGCCACAGTGTCACATATCATGTGAGGTTTGACTTTTCCAGATTGCATGCTTGACTAAACAATTATGTAATGATTGGGTGATCTGTTTCTTGGAAAAGACCCCAAAACCCAATAATGGCATGTGTACTCTAATGATGAAAGAGAACAAAGTGAACTTGACATGAAGACTTTGAACTTCAGGAAGGTGGGAGGATGTTTAAAAGAGGTGTCTGAGTTCATCGTGTCCCTCTTGATTTCAGGTTCAGGCCACAGTAGTCGGCTTCCTGGCTTCCATCGCTGCAGTCATTTTTGGCTGGATTCCAGAGGGTAATTTTAAGATGGGCCATGCCGTCCTGCTCTGTGCCAGCAGCGTGGCCACCGCATTCATCGCTTCTTTGCTGCTAGGTGAGAGGGTTGAGTGAGCTACAATCTTCAAAATAAAGGTTCTTAAATGGCATTGATGGTTCCACAAAGAATCTTTCACAAAATCTTACACAAAAGGTTCTTAACCATGGAAAAAGGTTCTTTAGATGTTCTTCATGCTAAAAAAATTTTATTTTCAGAACTGTTCACAGAAAGGTTCTTTGGGAACCAAAAATTATTCTTCTATGGCATCGCTGCAAAACTCCCATTTTGGAACCTTTATTTTCAGGAGTGTACCTCTGAGTTACGAGAAACCAACACTGTACAGTACTACATTTGTGGTCATATCCTAGGAAGCATAAAACGCATTCACATTTAGTTGCATTTAGATTGCATCTCAGTGAAATGTGTTAAATCCATTTTAAAATGCACATTTCAAAAAATATGATCATGTGCTGTGTATGTATTTAGATTACCAACAAAAAACGTATTTTATTTGCAAATGCGTCTCAGTTTGAATTATTTATTATGTTTCAAAATGTCAAAATGTTTCAATGCGTCAATGGATGCACAAGATCTGCAAAAACATGGTATACAAAATCATTTTTTGCATATGCATATATGTATTTTGCATATGCACACACATATATATATATATATATATATATATATATGTGTGTGTGTGTGTGTGTGTGTATACGTTTCTACTAGGGATACAATACAGTTAGCCCACGGTTCAATGCACTTAATCATACCATATACATATATATATATATATATATATATATATGTGTGTGTGTGTGTGTGTGTGTATACGTTTCTACTAGGGATACAATACAGTTAGCCCACGGTTCAATACATTCCTCGATTTTTTTTTAAACTCCTGTACACTTCTGTATACTGGAAAAAGACTTGGATTATTATATGTCTACTTTTTATTTTGAAATAAGTATTATTTTTCCTATTTTTACCCCAAATAGGATGAATTGGCCATTATTGAGCGCTATAAACACATGTAATGTTTGTTTCATTCATACTGGACACCAGAGGGCGCCCTCGCACAGAAACTCCACATATGCATCACAGAAGTAATAGAACAGTGATAGCAATGCCTTTGTCCATATTAAGGATTTCCTGGAGTGGTTGTGGCTAGAAGGGATCTAGCTACGGCCGGAAGTGACACAAAATCTCATCGGATGGATGGGAAGAAAGTGAAAGAGAAAATAAAATAAAATAACAATAAATTAAATGGACAGTAAAGAAGACAACTAGCAAGTCTATGTTGTAGCAAAGACCTTTGAACCAAAATCTCTTAAAAGAAGACAACTAGCGAACTAGATTTTGCAAGACTTGCGTCACTTCCGGCCATAGCTGTATCCCTTCTAGCCACAACCACTCCAGGAAATCCTTTATATAGACAAAGGCATCGCTATCGCTGTGACTGAATAAAAAGAAGAGAGAATGATGAAACATGAAGACAATAAACACTTGACTGTGATAATATATGGTTTTTCAGTGTATATATCGGTGTTTTTCAAGCCATCTCTGGTATTTTTATAATAATTAAGTATATTTTTAATCCATTGCTTATCGACATTGCCTTTTTTACAGTATAGAATATATTTATGCCCCATTCGGTGACAAGAAGCCACATCAGATCACATTCGACTGATGTTGTGAAGTAAAAGCATGTTATTATGTTCTCTTTTGTTGGACAACAGGTTTAGAATGAGAGCCAATTCGGAGAGAAAAAAAATGCACAGAAATTATTAATACGGCAAACCGGAAAAAAACACAATTCACAAGCACGTATTGAACCGTGGATGTCATAACGAACAGTTCAATATTATATTGAGAATTGTGGCATCTCCAGTTTCTACAATGTGTTCTCGCAATATGTATTGTGTTGTAGTGTTACTTTTAAAAAGTTATCTGTCGAATTAAGCATGTAGAGTTTAAAGCGTTTTGACAACCTAAAAAGAAACGTACTAGCTGAGGCGAGTAGCAGCTAATGCTTGTTTTTGAACCTGGAACGACAAAGCAGCTCCGAGGTCTCATTTCAACACTAGATTGGAAATATATCCTCCAAACAGGAGGTATCAAAAACGAAGAATGTCTAGTCTTCATTGTTTGGGATTGATACAATCTCCTGTGTTAATTCCACCATTTCATCGCTAATTTGACAAATCTTTCCTCTTCTCTTCCGCCCAGGTCTTATCATGATTGGGGTTATCATTGCATCCAGGAAGGTTGGCATCAACCCAGACAATGTGGCCACCCCAATTGCAGCCAGCCTCGGTGACCTGATCACCCTGGCGCTGTTGGCTGGCATCAGTACGGGCCTGTATAAGGAGCTCGGTGAGTGGATACCTCAGTTCTTTGGCTGAGCTCTTCAGGAACACTGGCGTAATCAGATGTCTACTGTCAGGCAGATATATGAGCAGGCACACTAAAGTTTGTAGATTCACATACATTTTAGCGGATAACTTGTGAACTTGTGTTTGTATGTCCTAACTGAAGATATCAGAAGTCAGGATCTTCTTTAATTAGCCAGGTTATTCCACCTTCTGTATCAGAAAACTTGCTCTGCAGAGGAACAGTCAGGGAGAAAATGGCATCTCAACACTTGCTTGATGATTCAAAAATAACAACAGCA
The DNA here is from genome assembly GCF_001515605.1 of Sinocyclocheilus anshuiensis. Lineage (NCBI taxonomy): Eukaryota > Metazoa > Chordata > Actinopteri > Cypriniformes > Cyprinidae > Sinocyclocheilus > Sinocyclocheilus anshuiensis. The sequence continues at coordinate 564,193 of NW_015536469.1, read as the reverse complement.
AATCAGCATATTAAAATTATTTCTGAAGGATCATGTGACACTGCAGACTGGAGTAATGATGCTGAAAATTCTGCTTTGCATCACCGGAATAAATTACATTTTCAAATGTATTCAAATAGAAAACTGAACAGTTAAACATTTCTTCTGAGGGTTATCATGGTTTTTGTATACTTTTGATTCTCATGAGTAATACATTCAGTCAGATTTCCCCATGCGGAGTCATGTTAGAGCTTGTTGGGGCATGTCAGGGCTTGTGAACACCACCTGATTTGTGAGTTTCTTTGGTGCACCTATTAGACTGCAGTCTCTCCCTTTAGACCACATAAAGCAACAACATAAAGTGGGAGCAAAATTCTAGTTTAGATTGCAATGTTAGTTGAGCGTTCTTGTGGCAACACCTTGGTGTTTTGATGTGCGGTGAACAGTACTGAAGTGAGAGTGTGCATATGGAAACATTTATGGTAAAGGTTGATTGCATGTTTATGTCTTATCGAACCTCAAAGACCAGACGGTCTGGATGTAAACATGTAAAACGGCCAAAGTGAAAATAGTAGGTCAACCAAGCTTTCATCTTACCCAGCTTCTACAGAAGCTGGGTATAAAATTGCACCCAAAAGAATGTTGTGTTATTGTTATTTCTCAACCGGCTTTGGTTTTGAAACTGAACTGGTGTTGAATTCCACAAGTCTTGCATTAAACGTTATTCATGACAATTCAATCTCGAGTAGAGTAGAGATCTGTATTTTATGACCATTATTTTACGATGACTTCAGAATTATAATGTATTATTTTTCCTATCTTCCTTTTTTAAGTGGAATAATATATTATTATATGAATAATAATATTTCAATCAAGTTTCAAAAGGCATTAAATTTCCAGAAAAAAAAACAAAAAAATGTATAAGTAAATATATACAGTATATATATATATATATATATAATACTCACATATGTGCACACATATGCGCAAAATATCATAACTTTATATTTTTTCATCCTGTTGATTTACATCCATCATTTCCATCATGTTGACACATTCTCTTTCCGTCTAGGTTGTGATCCTGCTGTACCTTGCAGACTGGATGGTTAACTGGATGTGGCATCGAGGGATGGATCCTGACAACTTCTCCATTCCCTACTTGACTGCCCTGGGAGACCTGCTGGGGACGGGCTTCCTGGCTCTGTGTTTCCACATCCTGTGGCTAATTGGAGATATATATATATATATATATATATATATATATATATACACACACACTGTAAATGTATAAATATAACTATATTTTAAAAATCTGTGTATATGTATAATTTATAAACATATGGAAATGTGAAGATGTAAATCTGTCAATAAATGTCATTATTCTTTACAGAATATAATGACTATGCCAACCCGATGGTTTGTGCCTTCTTTGTTGCCCTGACGCCCATCTGGGTACTTATCGCCCGGCGGACACCTTCCACCCGGGAAGTGCTCTACTCAGGGTGGGAGCCAGTCATTATCGCCATGGCGATCAGCAGGTAGGAAGAACACTGATTAAGATAAAGATGCTCCATTTCCTCATTCCTCTTTATGACGAATGGATTTCTCACTTGCGGCTGACAGCGATATGTCAATCATTTATCTGACAGCACAGATGCAGTATCTTTGTGTCGTTAAAATTAGATTGAATTTCTTTTGAAACAGTGTTGGAGGCCTTATTCTGGATAAAACCGTATCTAACCCTAACTTTGCTGGAATGGCGGTTTTCACTCCCGTCATCAACGGTGAGACTTCTTATCACCTGGTATCTCATGTTTCCGTCGGTTGTGTTTACTAGCCCTTACTATGACACACCAGAGATCATTGCATACATTGTTTGTTTTGCCCTGCTGCAGGTGTGGGCGGCAATTTGGTGGCGGTTCAAGCCAGTCGGATCTCCACCTACCTGCACATGAACGCCTTGCCCATAGCAGAGCCGAACCCAGCCCCGAGGAAATGCCCCACTCCCTGGAGCACGTTCTTTGGCTCAGGTGAGTGATATGAACAACCAACAGCCCAATTTTTAGCAAATACGTAATCACTAAATATTGATAGTAGCATATTTGCCTGTATTGTGTCTTAATGACTTCAGTTATGCTTCTGTAACAGTACTTACAATGACCCTACATTTACTCTCTCCTCAGGTGTCAACTCACGTTCTGCCAGAGTGCTCTTCCTCCTGGTCGCTCCTGGTCATCTGGTCTTCCTGTACACTATTAACTCTATGCAGGGTGGACACACCACTCTCACCTCCGTCTTCGTTGCATTTTATCTGGCCGCAGCTCTGCTTCAGGTATACCTGAGCATCGGTTTCTCATTACAAGGAAATGTTAGGTTTAAAATAAATGTTTTATAGTGTTTCTAGCCTACACGTGGGATGTTTGAGTGAATGCTATGGAAAAAAATATCTGGGTCATGTTTCACAAAATCAAAAGGAAATAATTAGGAAATTATGCTTTGCATGAAAAACATGAGCCTATTTTAAGATCTTTAAGAAGTTTGTTTTTGCATTGGAACATTAAATTCTCATTGCTATAATGCAAAATGTTTATTCACTTTACAAATACATTATCGTTCAAAGGTTTGGGGTCAGTAAGATTTTAAAATGATATACTTTTATTCAGCAAGGACACAAAAAAGTCACTTATGTTACAAAAGATATCTATTGTAAATAAATTCTGTTCTTTTCAACTTTCTATTCTTCAAAGAATTCTGGGAAAAATATCAGTTTCCACAAAAAAATTAAGCAGCACAACTGTTTTCAACACTGAAAAGAAATGTTTCTTCATTCAAAAGAATGATTTATGAAGATCATGTGACACTAAAGACTCGAGTAATGATGCTGAAAATCACAGGAATAAATTCTGAAAATAAATGAAAAATATAAAATAAAAAATATTTTATTATAGAAAAGAGTGACTTTAAATTGTAATGACATTTCACAATATTACTCTTTTTATTGTATTTGTGGTCAAATAAATGCAAAAACATTAAATAATTACTGAATAGTGTATATCAGACACAAAACAAATGTTTCCGTCTAGGTTGTGATCCTGCTGTACCTTGCAGACTGGATGGTTAACTGGATGTGGCATCGAGGGATGGATCCTGACAACTTCTCCATTCCCTACTTGACTGCCCTGGGAGACCTGCTGGGGACGGGCTTCCTGGCTCTGTGTTTCCACGTCCTGTGGCTAATTGGAGATCGGGACACAGATGTGGGTGATTGATCCATGCTGCTTCCTTTGACTCTGTCCAAGCAACACAAATGTCTTTATTTATAATGCCACATAGAGAAATAATATCTATATTGTTATGGCTGCATTGGCTACCATGATTATATTGATGACATTATTGCTTTAGTATTGATATGTAATTTCATTGTTGTTTAGCTACTGGGAGAACAACTATCCTCATTATTTTTCAATGGGGATGTTCGGCCCGATTTTATGGCCAGTCGCATTGGCTGCATGTAAAGATGACATCAACCTAAACTTGAAATATTTCACGAGAGGCAAACGAACATAGAATGCTACATCAGCAAGTGCTACAAAATAGTGATATAAAATTATATGTTTTGAGGGCGGTACTCACAGCCTTTGCCAACTAAAAACAAAAACCATATTTGGACCATCACAGAGTGACCTAAATAACATTTCAGGCTAAAGATTAAAAGAGTCACTTGGGTCTTAATAGTAGAGATTGAATCTCAAAGGGGACCTTTTGATGATAAAACATGCATGTACAGTAGAGTACTGTAAAATACAGAGATCGCCCAATTTAACACGCAATGCTATGTTTTCGGGATCTAAATTTGCTTTAGTAGCTGTGCTTATGGTTACAGAGAGGGATAGTAACCCAAAGTGATTTACTGTTTCATTTAAATACTCAAGTTGTGCAATGCAATGAAAAGGGTTCATGGGTTGTTTACGCTCGACACCTAAAGGATAAAATATCAGACTTTGCCTCATTTGCGTAGGTACATTTCTGTTACGTACATTACAGTGTATATATACAGTTGATATGTTACAGTATATATACAGTTGACCCTTTGCTACGCTCCGCCTCCCTTGGTTACTGTTGCTAACACTGACTAGTTGTACAGAGCACCTCATAGGACGGAACTGGAGTTTCTATGATTTTTAGTTAAATGTGCTCACAAAGTGTCCAAAATTAATGGGAAATTATTCTCATACAAGTTGAAAGGAAGTATGCATTGCCAAGCATTTTATCTGCCGTTTTCCTTTAAACAAATTGTGAAATGACCCAGTAGTGTGATTTTAAAAAAATGCAGAGCCGGCAAACTCGAAGCAAAAATGCTTATCACAGACAATTAAAAAGAGAAAATGCCCTTTTCATAGCTCCGTTAACTTATAGATATATTTTTGCATAATATCTGTAAAAGGCAGTCTAAAACAACACTGTAAAATGATTTTTCACTGTAAAATGAAGTTGTAAAATAAAGCAAAGATTACTGGAGAACATTTGACAAGAAAATACTATTTCAGTCTTTCGACTTCAAAATGTGTTACTTGCCATTTCTTTGTAATTATTTGTGAACTTTACTAGCAGTTTCTGAGTGAAAATTGTTTCAAAGTAAATCCTACACCAAATTGTCCAAGTTTGTTGGTTCAGTAATGTTTTTAATGCAAAGCTTAGCGAATGGTCAATTGCTGATTTCAGTTAGATTAAACAAAAGCACCTGCTCATTGACAAGAAACATGAAACGCTCTGCCTCAAAAGCCTTTTTTACAAAAGGATCGAAAAATATCTGTAGAATGATGCAAAAAATAAAAAAGGGCTATTTTGACATCTACACCTCTACCAGCCCTGTTGAAAAAAAACAGCATATGCTGGTTAGGTATGTTTTGAAGCTGGGATGCTGGTCCTTTGCTGGTTTCTAAAAAAAAAAAAAAAAGTGCTGTTGAACCGGCTCTCTGAATGATTTGAAGCCATGCTTGATTTAAAATGTAGCTTCTTTCATACTGGAAGAGGAGAGAAATGGTTTCATTTTGGACGTTTTTTATGAGATTAATGCCTCTCAGAAACACTTGAAGGGCTAACAGAATGCTAGCAGCTAATCTGTACCTCAGTTCTCAGCCATAAAAAAAATCTCTAATCAGTAGCTGCCAGTAAACTAATGTATATTTTAATGACTAGCCAGGCCTTGTAAAGCAACTGACCTCCAGTTATCGACAGCATGTTAATGTTAGCCTGCCATTGCTAAAGGGCTGTTTAGAAACAGTAGTGGATTGTGCCGGGCGCATAACATTAAAAATTCACAATATATTAAACATACCCCTTTATTTTTACTGTACACTTTGTTTTCTGTTCTTAAATGTCTGGGGTTTTGTTTTTTTACTGTGCAAGTGTGTTAAGGCGAGTTCTAGTGTCATATGTTGCAAGCACATTTAATGTCACAATAGATCACTGTGCACAAGATGTACTGTAATGTCAGACTTTGCCACAAGAGGTCGCACTTGTGCATGGAGAGCATGCAGCTCCAATGTGTTTTACGCACACGCAGATATGTTTATACCACAATTATGCATTCAAACATCACGAATATTACTGTGCAGCTGACCGGTGCTGCCATTGTACCATGACAGCTCTCTATAGTTGTGAATATTTCTTCAGGGGACGGGAGGCTTTGTTTATTTATTTCTATAGATGTGACAAAGCTATTTGTAAATAATATATTTATTCTATAAATGTTTATTTTTCATTTTGTTGCATTTTTTCTTTGCATTGGACCAGTAGAGATGTTTACTGTACGTTTATCAGTCCTTTTTTTTTTTCTTAACAAATATATCAAGGTTTGGTGCCTAATATCCAGCAAAACCTCACACTCGATCTGGTTCGTTGAATTGAGCATAATATGCCTTAACAAATCACAAGCAAGGCTCGACACGTAGGTTTATAGGTCTTCTGATCTGTTTTTGTAATGACTTTTTTTTTTTTTTAATTAATGGAGTTGATTTTCATATTGTATTTTTTTGGTTTGTGTACACAAATCATCTCATCCGTTGTGTTCTTCCAGGGCAGATGTATCGGTGGTAAAGTCATCCAAAGCAAAGCCACCGAGATCCCCATGAGTTTTAGAATAAATTTTTACTTGTGGGTTGTCTAATCTGTCACATATTCCCTCTAATCTGTAATCTGTATATAACTTCCTACAAGCAAACGTAACCTTCCCTGAGTTAAACTGGCCATGAGGATCAGATCCTAGCCTCTCAAGCAAGACTAAAACAGCTAGTAATGGTAACTGGTTATCGGAGTTCTTTGATTTCTTCCCCATCAGTTTCTGCCCTGCGGCTGCATCAGTCTGACACTGTTAAGGGGACCTAACAGAGATACTTGTAAATTGCTGGAAATAAAAGATTATATTATTTCGTACGACTGCCCTGTGCTTTTCTGTTTTCATACCATTTGACACAGATGCTGAGTATTAAATAATGAAAAATCACATTGACTGATCTTTTGAAATTAAAATTGAAGCAACATAATGTGGGTCTTAGAGCGAAAAGCTGCTGCTTACTAAAGCATTTATTGACTGAGCTGCAAAAAACGCTGCAAGTTGGATTAATTATTTTGAATTATTTGACCACGCACATGCAGAAGTAAATAATGTTGAATAAAGAAAAATTTGAAAATGTAAATAAGGAAAACAAATTTCTAACAGTTTTAGATAGATAGCTAGATAGATAGATATTGTGAAATATTATTGCAATTTAAAATAACTTTTCTATTTGAATATATTATAAAAAATGTAATTTATTCCTGTGATCAAAGCTGAATTTTCAGCATCATTCCTCCAGTCTTCAGTGTCACATGATCCTTCAGAAATCATTCTAATATGCTGATTTACTGCTCAAGAAACATTTTATTATTAGCAATGTTGAAACTGTGACTTTTTTTCACGATTCTCAGGGTAATAAATGTCTGATAAGTCAAAGTATGACGTCATTGCTGATGACCTTGCATTTGGAAGTTACTCATGTTACTCAAGAGTTTCCTCTATTATCAGAGTTTATTCTGGAGACACTGCTCCATTCTTATCATTCATAACGCAGCGAATCATCCAGACGAATAACTCGGCGTGAGAGCGGCTCCGAGTTGACAGGGACAAACATCTGCAAGGTAGAATGCGGACCAGGATTGTCTGGATGGAGGAGGAAGTTTCAAGATTTTTCTAGAAAATGACAGAATTGACTTTAGTGGCCAAGTACTTTTTTAAATTCTCTTTCGTATTGAATGTTGTTGAGAGTTTCATCCACGCATCAGCGCAGGGTTCTGAACACAATGTGCCTGATGCATGAGCCACACAGACGAACTCACACTGAGGGTCATCTGACAGATGTTTGGAGTGGAACTAAACTAAAGAACTAAGTGAAGTGACATGTGGCCAAGTATAGTGACCCATACTCGGAATTAGTGCTCTGCATTTATCCCATCCAAAGTGCACACACACAGCAGTGAACACACACACACCGTGAACACACACCCGGAGCAGTGGGCAGCCATTTATGCTGCGGCACCCGGGGAGCAGTTGGGGGTTCAGTGCCTCAAGGGCACCTCAGTCGTGGTATTGAAGGTGGAAGAGAGCGCTGTACATTCACTCCCCCCACCTACAATCCCTGCCGGTACGAGACTCGAACCCACAACCTTTGGGTTACGAGTCCGACTCTCTAACCATTAGGCCACGACTTCCCCACTACTACACAACTACGCTAGCTATTAGAAAATACATGATTACTTCTACTAAATAATATGACTCATATAGTAGTAAGAAGTCACATCTTACCCGGTAAAGCCTTCTGTATCACAGTGGATACATACATTTCTAAGGCCTCTAAATGATCTGAATATGAAAACATGTATGCCTTCTGTCATCTGATTGATAGTTCATACTTTTTTAGCAAGTAAAAGGCATTTTATTATCATTCAAGAAAGTGCAGGTTGTGGTACATGTGTCTTTTTGCTGTAAAATCTTTAATGACTTTTATAAAGTAAACAGAAGAATAAGTTTTATATTGTTAGTAATATTTTAACATGAACATCTTACTTTCTGGCCATAGAAATATCAGCAACTGCACCAAATTGCATATTTTTGCTAAATTTGGGCCTAAAATTAAGGTGTGGTTTTTTTTTCCATGTATGATACTATATGGGAATAAACAGCATCAACTGTCAAATAAAAAAAAATTATCAGATATCAGTCACACATTCACCTCCTCATTAACATGCACAAAAATATAAATGCTTTCTATTTTTTTAATCTCATCAAATATACAGATATTATTTTATAGCATAAATATAATTGTTAAAAATGATTTTGTAAGAGGGTCATATGAGAGCATAACGTTTCCCACACAGATTAAGTGCTTCGCGGAGGAATATGCACAGTGAGACTGAACTCTAAAGCATCTTATAATATGTGCACCTATTCATGTCTTGCACGTAACAAGGCTAAACACTTGGAAAGATTTCAGGAGACTTATGTAATATGTGATTGGACAGATATGAGAAAACATGGGGGTGTACTAGAACAGGCGCTCATCATCTGAAATACGAAACATACTGTGATTGGTTAGCTGGGCCAGTGTGTCCTGTGATTGGTTAGCTGGGCCAGTGTGTGCTGTGATTGGTTAGCTGGGCCAGTGTGTGTTGTGATTGGCTCCACTCGGCGCCTGGTCGGGAAATGTCATGCTCCTTACCATAGCCGCCTGCAAGCTTCAGTGTAAATATTGCTCAAAATCAAATAAATCTGAGCGCAATTTAAACCCGGATGATTGTAACCACTCTAAGTTCGTCTGCCTTGGGAAAGTTAGCGTGTCTCCGACATAGTGATAACACTGGTTGTCTTCTCTAGTGCAGCTCAACCAGGTCTCGTCCCATTCGTCGGTATTTGTGATATCACAAATCCCGGAAAATATGCGTTGTAGTCCAAACGAGTCGTTCGTTGTAGTTTTTGAAAAGTGATTTCTGTTAAATAAAATATCTCCTTTTGAAGTGCAGATCTTTTTTATGCTCAAACAGCAACATTACAGACTAACTAAAGTTGAAAAACTGAAAAAGCATAATAGGACCCCTTTAAATTAAATTCTTTGTTTTGTAGAAGGTGATTTTGTGAGAAAGTGATGTAAGTGGTCAAACGAACTATTATGAGAAAAGTTTCATTTTTTTATTATTTATTTGATATGACTTTTGACATTTCTGCAACCCTTACCACAATTTGGAACTTGTAAGTACAAGCAACTGTACGTAACTTTGTGTATTTTTGTGACCTTAAAGCCCCTACAGTTAAGTGAGTGGAATTCACTGACATACAGGTGCATCTCAATAAATTAGAATGTCGTGTTAATTTATTTAATACACGAGTTTCACAATTTGAGTTGAATTACTGAAATAAATGAACTTTTCCACGACATTCTAATTTATTGAGATGCATCTGTAAATACAGTGCATAGCTGTATTAAAGTCCCTTTCAAGGAAAGTCAGTTATTTAAAAGTCTGGCACATTTAAAGTCTTCAGTTGTACATGTGCACTTGTTGCTGCCTTAAAGCTATCCACCCTTTTCACCAAACTTACATACTACATACTTATTTGTGATGGGAGAAACAAACCTTTTCGAAGCTTTGAGTCATCTGAACCAATTGCTTCGCAAAATGATTCAGTTTCGAAGTGTTCAAAACGCCACACACTGGTGAGAACGTGTAAATGCAGCAAAACCCCAGGCCAAAACAGCTTTTACAAACTCGTTGCAAATGCTTTGTTGAAAGTACAATCTATTAAATGCGATTAGCAGATCATCTAATAATATTAAATATTAAGTCTCTATATAATATGTGTTCTTTTATCAATTCAGGGCTTGTTTTGTTTGTTTTATGGAGGGCTTGGCTAAACAGCCCAATAAGACCGTAAAATACTACTGTTCGTTTTAATTATACACGTCTCACTAAAAATGTCTACAAATGTATAAAACTGATCTGAGATCAGGTAAAAACTAGATAATGGTTCGCCTGTTGGGGGTGTTTGTAAGTTGCTTAGAATAAAAGCGTCTGCTTAATGAATAAATATAAATGTAAATGTAAATGTCATCCAGTTGTGACGTAACGAAGCCTCGTTTACTGAAATTACGTGACTTGGGCAGTTTGATATTCGCTCAAAATCATGGGTTCAAAACAAATGATTCACAAAGCATTTGAAGGGCTGCAGATTTACTTTAAATTAAGGAGCTGGTCAGGCACCAAATGTGGTTTTGTTTTACTGGTACTCATTTATTTCTTATAAATGAATGAAAACTATATTTGTTTGATCATTTTTATTACAATAACTTTTGTGCCTTAAAAAGCAAAAAAAAATAATGGAACGCCAATTTGTACCCTGATGGAAAGTGTCTTAAGTGGGGCATCTGTGAGCTCTCAGCAGGACATCAGAAGGGGTTTGGATGTGTTCCGGTGACCTGAGGTCACAGAAGGTCGTGACCCAACGCTGACCTCCTCTCCTCCATCCAGGAGGTCACTGGACAGGAGCTGCCGGCACAGTGTGTCCACCACCTGAACCACCGGAGTGCAGTCTGAAGGACAAGACGAGAGGTTATCCAGCAGTTTTGCATGAAAGAAAACGATGTAAGTAAAACACAGAAAAGCAGAGCTTACCGTGGCTTTTTCTAGTACACAGATCTAGTGTGTTAATCAGTATTTTCCCCAAGATCCTGCGAGAGACTCTCTATGAAGGGTTAGAACACCAGGTGAGAGGTTTTCAGATAGACAAGTGCATTACAGAGTTTAATCGCTAGGTGGAAGTGTGGACTTTTGCAGTGCAGTTTAGCACTGGCTATTCAGAAACGCACACTACTATACTATTTCTGCAGTATACAGTATGCAAATGGTCAATAGTCCCTCCATTTTCTGTGAGCATAGAACGCAGTGCATTACATTTGCCCAAATGTGCAGTAACAACCAAAACACACTGCAAATGTGCACACAATGCAATTATGCACATGACTTGATCTTCCATTTCCAGAGCGCTGAATGAACAGGAAGTCTTATTAACCAGGTCATTGTAAACTCTCTAAATCTCTTTCTTGACTCATTATTTGATTTGACTGTGAAAAGTCAAGACCTTGTACACAAGCTGGATTAAAAGTGCTAATTAACCATAAAATGATATGTGAACTTAGTGAGGGCATGTGATATCAGCATTGCATACTACTGTTTGAAATGTTGTATATTGTTTCAAATGTTTGTAAAAGAAAGTGCAGGCAGTATATATTGTATATTGCACATTGCATTCACATTGCATTTAATTAGGCTACAACCAACATTCAGTGATGTTTGCTGATGAGTATTACATCCATGTGATAGTTCATGTGTTTACTGAACTATTTCATTTTACAAACTATGGGATTTAACTAATAATATATATTTATGTTCATATGTTAATATTATATTTCTTTCAAAAGACTTAAGGCCTTCAACTGAGCACAAGAAGTAGCTTCAGTAGATTCTCCTCAATGCATTAAATCAGGGATTTTCCAAATTGGAGATGGCAAGCAAACTGCAGTGGTTTTGTGAGTTGATGAAAAGCCAATAATTAATTAAATATATTTAAAATAATTTAATGATTTAAAAAATGTAAATTCAATAAATAATAAAATGAAAAAGAGGAAATGTTTTATTTGTTTATCTGCTTGTTAGGTGACCATTAACCGACATCAGAGAACTGTCAGCATGCAAATGTGTTAATTATTATTATTATTATTATTATTATGTGTGAAATTATTGAAATATTAACTGAAAATCTCAGTGGATACTTCAAGAAAATATTTTTGGTCAAAGGGATTCAGCTGAATCCCTGCATTAAAAAATAAAGGCTTTCTTTATGACTTAAACCATAAGTACTTTTATAATATAAAATGTTTTATTTTAAAATTTAAATACATTTTAAGTAAATAATGTAATATAAATATAAAATTAATATAACATTTTATAAAATGATTTTATATAGTTAAAACACAAACATTTAAATCTGAACAAATATAAAATGCTAAATATTTATGAATAAATATATATATATGTGTGTGTGTGTGTGTGTGTGATTTAATACATAATATAGATTTTGTTTGTTTTTTTGTTTTGTTTTTCAAAACTCCGGTAGAGAAAAAAAAATTAAAGGGATAAAAGAGGGACCCAAGCCATATATCATATCATATCATATCATATCATATCACGTATCATATCATATCATATCATATATCATTGACTTCAGTAATAAATCACTCAGAACACACTTTTTACACAGAAAAAGTAAAAATCGAGTTTTGAATCGAATTCTCACTTTATGTGGGATCTGCAGCAGTAACGTGAGCGTGTCAGTCAGTCTCTCCTCCAGCAGTGAATGATAAACTCTCAAACTCTCTACCTCTTTCTGCTTCATCTACAGAATATGACAGAAGACAGGTGTTCATTAGAGATATGATTATCCATTATTATAGTTTCTTCTTTAACTCTCACCTTTCCTGCTTCATTTCCCCTCTCATCCACTTGAGATGAGATCCACACACGTGCTTTAGGTTCTTTGCTGTGAGCGGAGCTCTGAGAGACAAGCCAGTTACAGATAGCAGCTTTCTGACACCTGTAGAAGGACATGTCAAATGAATGCCTGTGTTGTGGCCAAAATGCAGAAAAACATGTTTTATATTTAAGATATCTTCACCCTTTGGCACAGCTGTGTAATCTGTTGATCAGCCGTTTCACCTCCAGGTGGCAGCATTGTCCTTCATCCATGCCCCTCTCCTCCTCTTCCTCCTCATCGGATGCTGCCCGACCCTCTACTGACCTCTGCAGGTCTTCTTCTGCACAGAGACGTCACATGACCACTACTGCCTTTAATGCACTGCATGCATGCAACTATTTTGCAGTGTGTATACTGTACATAAAATTTGTGGAATACTTTGATTTGCCAAAATGTGAAGTATACAGCAGGGCAAACTGCTAGGAAAGCTGTATCATCGGCTTGATCACCCACTTCTAGTGTGATGAATGAACCTGAAGTAATATCAGTCTTTCATTTGACTAACTATTTTATTGGACCATCAAAAAAGACATTTTTACACAAAATTTGATGAAAAAAATATAAAAGAAACATTAGAGAGAAACCTGCGTTAACTCTGTAATTATTTTTGTGTTTGGTTAGCACTAGCACTGAAATTTATATAATATATTTTATAAAATATTGTGTAAATTATATTGTGAAATTACTTTTAGAAATTATTACATTTATCATTTTTATTTTTGAATGATCTCAAATAAATCTAAAATGTAGTAATTATTTTTATTTAAATAATTATTTTTTTATGTTTATTATTATTATTTGTTTTAAAAATGTAAATAATACATTGTAAATATTGTTTGTTTCTGGCAATGAAAAAATCATGTAAATTCTTTATTTAATTAGATGACATTATTTTTTTTTTAAATCTTTAAAATTAGGTTACATTAATTATGAATAGTTTTGTTAATGTTTTATTTTGCTATTATTCATTCAAAAACATGTTAACTCTCTAAAATTATTTGTATGTTTATTTCTGAGTTTATTTCTGCACAGCACTTGTAAAATTAAACATGCAACTTGATGTCACATGACAAAAATTAGGCATGATACTGTTTAACATTTTTTTAATGCATGATGCATTAAAAAAAAAAAAAAGTGCACATCCTGTGCAGTATGCTGGTATTCCATTTAGATCACATCCTATTGTGATTTCTTACGGTCTGAATGAGAAATTGATTTGTTTCTGATGGTTTTTGATCCTCTTACCTCTTCTGCCATCATCATGACTGGAGGGGGAGGAAAATCCAGACCCACAGGGTTCAGCTAGCATTTCGGTGTTGTTCATATTTAGCTCTGCGCAGTTGCACTGGGCCCTAAGAATAAGTCATAAAGCACTGTAAATATCATGAAATAACCTTCTGTGCAGGTGAGTCAAGACGTTTGGAATCAAAATGTTTAATGTCACATGACTGAAAGAGGAAGTTCTGCACGCTGCGTTTCTTGTGCTGCTGATGCATGAACAAGTTTGACTGTTGTCCCTGCAGAGCGTGTGGATCTTCTGAGAGAGGAACCTTGCAGGTTTCGGCCTGCTTTTCCAGGTGAGGAATGAGCATTACATCACCGCTCTGTCATGCAAATAATGCAATATTAACACAGATATTAATCTGCTAAGCGTCTACTAAAAGCCAGCAATCTACTTGATTGATTGCAAGGTTACTGTGAGCTAAAGTTTTACAGCACTGTCATTTGGCCATGTAATGCCATATATATATATTTTAAGTTTCATTTATAAGTTCATTATACTTAATACACTAGTCTTTGGTTTGTGTAATCTCTAATGCTCACTGAACTGCAGTCAGAGGAGTGTTCCAGAAACCTGTGTAAAAATACTTTTTGCAGCTGTTTTTGGTGAAGCTAGTGGCGCTGAAATTACACATTTCCTGTTTAAGTTTTATAATTTATACAGTAAAATTAGACAATTTTTTGCCTGAATCATCTCATATAATTTAAAATAATTTAGTAATCAATATAGTATATCAATAATCAATATATATATATATATATATATATATATATATATATACACATAATTGATTACTAAATCATTTTAAAT
>NW_015536469.1:544525-548438 GCF_001515605.1 Sinocyclocheilus anshuiensis | reverse complement strand
GATTACTAAAAAATGTATATGAGATGATTAAGAGCATATATAAATCATTGAAATCAATTGATTTTATTTTTTAAATGATTGAATTATATTTATTATTTAATTATAGTATATAATTATAAATTTTTTAATATATATATATATATATATATATATATATATTAATAAATACATGTCATCAAGTGTTTATTATAAAAAATATACACAATAAAATATATTTTAAATATTGTATGTTTTTAGAAATGTAAAATCATATGAATTCTTCTTTATTCAATTCAAATTAGATTATATTACATTCATTCTGAATATTTTTATTACTGTTTTATTTCTTACCATTATTTTGAATTCAGTAATATGTAAACTCTCTTTGCTCAAATTTTTTTTTTTTGCAGTTGTGTTTGGTGATGCTAGTGGTGCTAAAATTAAACATTCCCAACAAATTTTGCATCAAGTTAATTTAATTTAAAAACCTCCCATCTTTTTTAATTCCAGAAGTTACGTTTAAAAATCTTTTTTTTTTCTACATACTTAACCTTCTTAGTTTGTTGAAGAACATTAACATATAGATACTAACAGATGTCAAATATTTTGTGGCTTTTAGTCCACATTTAATTTCTCTGTATTTTTAGACTTTTCTTCAGATCTTTGCATTATTTGACTGCATTATGTTCATTGATGCTATAGACACAAATGAGACAGCACTGTAAAAATCACTGACCACAAACGTCTTTGATGTCTGATTGTCCAGCATACCTGCATAAACACGTGTCTGGACCTTACATCCTTCCTCAAAGGATATAATAAGACATCTAGAGTTAGATGCTGTAATAGGGCTTTGTATGATTTGCTTTAATACTCACACTTGAAAGCGAATGACTAATAACCGTTTGCAGGAAACTGTGCCATCCCGTGTTATTAAAGCAGGTCATTACCATCTGTCAAGGGAAAATCAAGCATGCCTGCAACATGCCCTGCAACGCTGCTCCAGTCTAATCTGTTTCATAACCAACCGCTGCTTCTTGACTCATTAACACAAACTGAAACATCAGTGCAGGCAAAAATCTTACAGTTATGCAAGATTTTGTGTTGATTATGGCTTCTCGTCTCAAAACGCCTTTGTGGTCTGCTGTGAGATGGGGCAGCCTGTCCTATAGGCTGTATACATGGTTGACTAGGTCCTGAAGTGAAATGGTTCTTGTATTATTTTGATAAATGTAATTAAATTTATTTGCAATTCCAGATTGAAAAGGGGACAACCAATAAAACCTTAGGTAAAATCATCTTAATAAAAAAAGCTCTTAAAGTGATTTCATTCCAAACCTGAATGCATTTCTTCCTTGTGAAACACAGAATTCTTTGTTTTTTATTCTTTCCATACAGTGAAAGTCAACATGTTTTAGTGTTGTTTTGGACCCCTCTGACTTTTCTTTTATGGACAAAAACAGTTAAGAAAGGGAGCATGAGTAAATTAAAACAAAATTTTCATTCTTAGACAAACTATCCCTTTAAAAATACACAAACACTGTTCAAAAGTTTGGGGTTGGTAAGATGTTTTATGTTTTTGAATTACTAAAAAATGTATATGAGATGATTAAGAGCATATATAAATCATTGAAATCAATTGATTTTATTTTTTAAATGATTGAATTATATTTATTATTTAATTATAGTATATAATTATTATAAATTATTTTTTAATTATATATATTAAAGTTACAAACATTTTATTTATTATACTAAATGTAATACTATATATTTCGAAAATTGTATGTTTTTAGACATGTGAAATCATAAATTCTTCTTTATTCAATTGAAATTAGAATAGATTAATTATTAAAGATTAATTATTTTCCTTATTTGTTTATTTGTTACTGTTATTATTAGTTCAAAAATAATTTTACACTCTACTCTACAATTATTTTTGCAATTGTGTTTGGTGACATTAGTGGTTTGTATAGTAAAATTTGTGATTTATATAGTAAAATTAGACCTTAAGTAATGACAAATTGTATTATATTTGCTTTGAATGATCTCATATAAATAGAATTATTTAGTAACCAATTAAAAATTGTAATTTATTCCTTTGTTGCAAAGCTGAATTTTCAGCATCATTACTCCAGTCTTCAGTGTCACATGATCCTTCAGAAATCATTCTAATTTGCTGCTCAAGAAGTGTTTCTTATGTTGAATTCAATTGTGCTGCTTAATATTTTTTGTGGAAACCATAAAATATTTCTCTTCAGGATTATGTTATGAATAGAAACCCCTTCATTATTTCATTATTTGAAAATCATCTGTAACCTAAATGTCTTTACTGTCACTTTTGATTGATTTAATGCATCCTTGATGAATAAAAGTATTAATTTCCTTAAAAAAAACAACATCACTGACCCCAAAGTTCTTTAACTGTAGTGTAGTCATGCATGTGTGTGACTGAAATTATAGCATTAGATAAATAAAAGATCTACCTGAACTTCTCCAGCTGGCTCTCCAGACTCTGAACTTGTTCTCGGAGCAGGTCAGCTTGTTGAGCCTGCTCTTGTAAGGCCCTCACACCCTGCAGCCCTGCGGCCAGTGACTCTCTGACCTCTTCAGTCCTCTTCTTAATCCGTGTGTTTTCAGTCCGGACGCTGTCCAGCATCTCCTGCATCCTGCTAATCTCTCCATAAGCCGCCATCAGCTCTTCCTCTAACCTCTGGTTAAACCTCATGGCTTCCTCCAGCTGTCCATCACGTGAAGCACGGATCAGTTCCAGCTCTCGTAGAAGGTCTTTAGTGCTTCTTCTGGAGTCCCATTCCATGTGTTTGGATTGCTGTGGTTGTGTTTTGCAGTTTTGTGTTTCAGGGGTTCCTCCAGCAGTATATTGGAATGGCATGTCTCTTCGGCGTAACGCAACCTCCAGTGCCAAACACCGCGCGTCGCTGCTCTGGAGGGCTGAACGTAAATCCTCCACCAGCTCCCTCAAACTGCCGTTCTCCAACTCTAGCTGGTCCTGCCATCTTCTCTGAGGGTTAATATCCACTGCGACAAATATAGTAAAATTAGGCCTTCGGTAATGACTAAACACAACAAAAAAAACAGCCTTTTGATTTAAAATTAATTAATACAAATATATAAGTGATTTATTAATCAACTATTTTAATAATAATTGTGTAATATAAATGAATAAATAAATGTTAAATATAATATAATTATTATAATACAATCATATATTAATAAATTATTTCACATTGTTTTGGTAACACTTTACAATAAGGTTCCATTTGCTAACATTAGTTAACTACATTAGTTAACACTCAAATATACTTATTAATCATTTATTAATCTTAGTTAATTAAAGTTACATGATTAAAATCAAAAGTTGTATATTAATATTATTTAATGGACCTGAGCTAACATGGACTAACAAAGAACAGTTGTATTTTTATTAACTAACCTTAACAAATAAAATAAATCTTGTATACAAATAAATACTGTAACAACAATGTATTGCTCATTAATGTAAGTTAATGCATTAAAGGGGTCATATGATGCGATTTAAATTTTTCCTTTCTCTTTGGAGTGTTACAAGCTCTTGGTGCATAAAGAAGATCTGTAAAGTTGCAAAGACTAAAGTCTCAAATCCAAAGAGATATTCTTTATAAAAGTTCAGAGTCAGCCACGCCTACCTAAAACGGCTCGTTCTAACACGCCCCCACATGTCTACGTCACGATGTGGGAAGATTTGCATAACGGCGCCCAAATGTTCACGCAAAGAAAGAAGGCGTAACTTTTATTCTCGCTGTAGTATTGTTGCTGCCGCCGCCATGTCATGAAGGCGCTGTGTGATTCTGTTTGTTTGGCCTTCCAAACGAGGATGATATCTGCTTCGTCATGCCTGGAGCTGATCCGTGCTGGTCGCTGAGGAAATACAACA
>NW_015536469.1:533784-543590 GCF_001515605.1 Sinocyclocheilus anshuiensis | reverse complement strand
AAGTTGTATTTACAACACTGTTCCAGAACAGTTCAACCCAAATATTCAGATGTGTGCTGCACATTTTATGGAGGACCGTTTCCTGATCCTGGTAGAGTAGACTCATGGACTGTAAGAACTTTTTTTATATTTAAAGATAAATTTTTATATTTACGTTTTTATATTTTATATTTTTTATATTTAAAGCGAGTTTTTTTGTCTGCCTGCCCTGAAGTTTATAGCCTGTTTTGGAATTACCCTTTGCCTTGCTGTTTCGGACTGTGTTTGCACCTCGCCTGGACTCTAGCTCGTCTTGTGGATTCCCCGTTTGCCTCGCCCTCAGGATTACGTTCGCCGGAGTTCGACCACGCCCGTTTACTGGATTACTCTTGTGTCTTGCCCTCAATATACCTGTTTGCCATTGTTTGACCCATGCCTGTTATGACCACGTCTCTGTCTAATAAAAGCCTGCAGATGGATCCGCACGTCTCACGTCTCGTTCGCCCCGTAACAATAGTTAACAAATGGAAACTTGTTGTAAAGTGTTACCATTATTTTAATAAATATGACAAGTAATTGTTTATTTTTTATTATAATGTAATAACAATATAATTCAGATATTCTGTTATTAGATGTGTAAAGTCATTTTAATTAAAATTGCATGCTTTTAATTATGAATATTTTTATTTTACTATTATTCTTTAATGTTAACTTACTACTTTTTTATACAAAATATTTATCATTTTAAAACACGTCTTTTGATTTTAAATTAATTGATTTTGAATGATTTCAATTATTTATTAATAAGTTATTTTAAATGTTTATTATAATTGTGTAAATATAAATTCATAAATAAATGTTAAATATAATAATATATACAAATTCTTAGTATAAATTCATTTTCAAACTACTTGTTTTTAAAACATTTTAAGATTTAATTTTGTATGAAATATGATCAGTAAATAAATCAGTAAAGTTTATTTGGATTAAATAACAATTAAATAAATCTTCATTATTAATCATTAAAGGCTAAAAATTTCCCCTAAGGCTTGAGTTTTTGGATTGAAAAATACAGCTATTAAATTAGTCCACCTGTCCTGACAGCTCAGGTGTGTGAATGAAGCTCCAACCTGCGTTTCTCTTGGCTTCCACAGCAGAACTCTGCAAATGATCCGGATTCTGAGATGGTCCTGATCTTCTCACTGCCCTCTTCCGGTTCTGGTGGTCGGCAGACAGATCAAAACTGACGCACTTTCTCCTCCGGACGCGGGGACACCGGAGTCTGATCTCCCGCTCGATGTGCTCGGTCTCCTCACTGACCGGAAGTCGAACTCCCTTCTGCTCTTCCTGCGCTTTTAGCGAGAAAAATCCACATAGTCGTGCGTGGAATTCTCTAAAGTTAAGCACATGAGGAAGTCCATCGCAAATGTCCCGGTGCTCTGAGGTGCCGTTCTCAGTCTCCGCGCTCGCGGGGAATCCCGAAATCAAACACAGACTCCTAAAGTCCTCATCCGAAACGAGATCATCGCCGTTGTAAAAGGCGAGGTGATGAAACACCTCCTGGAGGTACTGGTCCACACCGGTGGCCAAAACCACGATCTCGTTTTCCACGTAGGGATCTGATTCTGGGCTGAAGTGGTGCGCGAGCGCGCTTTTGAGCCACTCGCTTTTCCGGGAAACCTGCATGACTGAAGACATCCACAAAACACTACATGTTTTTGTACATTTCTTTCTTGAAACAACTTACATCATTGAGCAATTGCAACATGTGCTCTAAATTACTGGAAACTTACCCGATAGGAGTATAAAAGGTAATTACTTTACATTACAGTGTCAATTTTATATAACATTTAGCCTAACTATAATTAACTTCATTTTAAAACGCATTGCTGACTTCAAATCCTTTCGTCAACCTCTTCCTTCGGGGATTGTGGTTGTGTGTGTCTTCAAAAGACCCACTCCACCCTTTGGGTTACGTGAAAGCTTTCAGATCTGTCCAATCACTGCTCACTTCAGGCTGAGGATTTTTGGACCTCGACCAAGAAAGTGATCTTCTCTGGAACTTGAAGACACTTAATACAGGTAGTGTGGACTCTTTTAAATGGAAGCTTTTATCTAAGTTTACAGATCACGATTTTATATCTTCTGATCATATATCATAATAGGAATGGCTGCTATGCATTAACATGCTGTTTACAAATAGCTAGTACATCATATTTCTGCATCAGAAATAGAGGGTTGCTATAAGTGGAGATAGTCTCTTGATATTCTATAAATAAAAATACCCAGCGCTGGGTTATATTTAACCCAGCATTTTTAAGAGTGTAGATACTTATCTATGTAACGACAGTAAAAAAAAAAAAAAGACCTATAGCTTGAGTCACAAGCCTTTGTTTCTTGACTGGAACTTACAGTAGGTTGATACGAGGTGACTTCCCATAAAAAAGACCCTTGCAGACATGTGATACAAAAGTCCTGTGTTAGTGTCTCTCAGATACCTCTCCGGAAATAATTGTCCTCACCTTAATAGCCTATCATCTTAGTTCATGACAAATACTGTCATCCCACAGGAAATACTCCCACAAATACACCTGATAGCTCATTCTGTCATGTGTCATATTGTATTTACCCACCAAATCTTTTTCTTCTGTGTAGTGACTCAGAGAAAAGTGCTCTTGTTGAAAGGTGAGCGTAAGCACTAAGGTAAAGTAGACCATCATTGTTTAGGTGTTTTTTGCATTTTCTGGAAGGTGAATCACCACTCAATCTTTGTCCTACTTTTGTTGTTATGTCTTAAATCGTGTTACAGCTCTTTGTGGAGCGCCAGATTATCTATAGATGTGAGATATCATGCTATCACACATTTGCTGGTTTCTGTCAGGTCTTGATGGGACAAGTCAAAACTCCACAGACGGTGACCTGTTTTACAGAAAAGCAGACATAATTTTGTCAATCATGGATCACAGACGTGTTAGTGTTCATCCAGGGTCCATTAATCTCATAAAACACTTCACTGAGAAATTTGCTCATAAATGACACCGGTTTTAGTATCATCTGGTGCAAACATAACAGTAACGTGGTTTTGCATGTCATGTGACTGCTAAGGTGTTTTAAGGAATCTGGCTTATCAAACACCATTAAAAAATATAATATTAATTATAGTGTACATTATCTATCCACTATTCATAATTTAAAAAGAAGATGATTTTATTTGACTTTCATATTTGGCTTTATTATGACTTTTATAATTGCTAACTTGTTTTAAAGTTTTTTTTATGCATTGTCAAACATAGTTTTTATAGTTTTATAAAATTAATATGAAAGAATTATCCGCTATCTGTGATTTAAAAATATATGATTAGGAGCAAACAAATTTTTCATTATCCGTAATTAAACCACTAATTTTGACATTGTGTGTGTGTGTGTGTGTTTGTGTGTGTGTGTGTGTGTGTGTGATATATATATATATATATATATATATATATATATAATAATTAAAACCACTAATTATGATATTGTTTCGCAAGATGATAGTCACTGGCCTCTTACCTAGTATTAATCATAAGTCTGACCTAATTGCTTTGAGAAACAAACTTTGCTGTTTGAAATTTGGAATGTGTAACCAAAGAAAAAAATACACAGTTTGGCCCACAATCTAGAGAACAGCAAACATCCCACATCCATCTCAGTTAAAGATTACCCAGAAACCTGTTCACCTGCTTCAGGTAATCAACGAGTAAAACGTCAACATCACAAATGTGTTAATTGTTTTCCGCTTGTGTTTGGAAATTGATTTGAGGCTACATTTAATTGTCACATTTTATATTGAAAGAAGTTGTCAAGATAAGCAAAGCACAATCTAAACAAAACACAAAAGACAGTAGCGAACAGGCTGAATGAGTGATGAGAGCACTTTAACCGGTGCGAAAGAGTCACTCTCAGAAGAAATCCTCTCAATAGGCTCCCTAATGACGCATGAAATCGATGTCATTTATTTTGTCTGATTATTCTCTGTAATCTTTTTCAGATTACTCTGATTTTCATTGCCGTCCTTAGGCAAATGGGATTGTAATGCTGTGCATGGAAAATGAAACTCCCCCAGATCAATAGTGAGCCATTCACATCCAAAACCTGCAGCTGCTCTTCGAAAGCTTGTTTACTTTGCTTGAAAGGAGCTTATTTGAAACTGAAAGGTTTTGGAGCCCACGGCAGAGCAGGGGTGTCAGGGGTCAAAGGGCCATAGGGAGAAGATACAGACCATGTTTCTGGAAGCTAATTTCTCTGTTGATGGGTTTGGGATCTTGGCTTTTGTTTAGTCCATATGTGCTTTTGTGAGTCAGACTCAACACAGGTTAGAGATGTGTGTATGAGCAGGTAGAGACAAACATCTTATCACACCCCTCCCTTGACCGAGATTGGGTCTTAGAGGAAATATCCCACCTCATCTTAAGGATGTCAAGATCTCTTCTGAAACTCTAGATCCATGTGAAACTTTTTCGAATTTCAGAAGCAATTCAATCTCATCGCTGTCTGTTTTAAACTATTTTAAAGACATCTCATCTTCTCTGGAAATGTGATATGTTGAGAGGCCACCATATCAGTTGTGTTACGTTTTATCACATGTATTCATTCAATTGATAACATAAGCCCCGTTTCCACTGCAGGAACTTTCCCCAGGAACTAGAGACTTTGGGCCGGTATACTCGGTGTGTTCCTGGCTCCAGGTAATTTCGGTGGAAAAGCGGCTATAGTTGATCATCTTAGATTTAGATGTTTTTTTTTTCAGAACATATATGTGGATTCCACTGCGATGTCTCATTGATTTCTCTAGAAGGACTGAAATTCCTACAGTTCTCCGCACAGTTCCTTATCTTACCAGCATTTACAACAGCCTATAAAACACACTAAATTCATGTTTGTGTTCCACCACTGAACAAACTTTATTAGGGTACATAGTTTTACTTCTGCAATAAAGATGGATCTCAGTTTCTGAACCTCACTGGAATTTTTTGAGGTTATGGTGTGCTAGTTGTATATGACGTCAAAACCATAATATGGATAAATATTGCCTGCCAAGAACATATAAGGTTCATATTTCACCCCAAATGCATTCTTCTTTGCATAAAGACTTTATTAATTGTGACATTATTTTCGTGACAATTTGATGTTTCCGTCCAAATCCATCAAATTCTTTTTGTGATATACACCAATTTACATTTATAAATTTAGCAGGTATTTTAACCACAGCAACCTGTAATGGTTATTGTTATAATTAGTATAATTAATTATCTCTCTTATACAGGAACAAAATATTTATGATAAATATATAATGGCACACACACACACATAAATTAAGTAAATAAATATAAATAATAAATATATTTTTATTTAACTTAATTTGAATTTATTTAATTGTGTGTGTGTGTGTGTGTGTGTGTGTTTGTGTGTAATTATATTTAATTAATTAATTTAGTTATGAAACTTATGAAAATGTAACTTTTGAAATTTAACCCTGCAGGTTCTTTGTGTTGTTGTGCTATTATATAACTCATTCCATGCATTTAGATTGTCTTTTCACTCTGAATGGAGGCTGAAAACTTTAAAGCAAACACTCTTTTGAAGCGCTTTCCTTTCTTTCATAATTAATGGCGTATGTGTTTCCACCACCTGTTCAGTGAGCCTCTCCTTTTTTCCTTCCAAATGAACCAGTTTCTCTTTAACACCCCTTCAATGCATTTGTCTACCTTTAGCTTTGCAGACAACAGATGCCACATGCAAAAATAGCTGTAGCAGGAACAGTAAATTCCCCAGCCTTTAAATCAGGTATTGTTCCCGCTGTAAAGACCTGCAGGAGACTGAGGCCGCAGCAGCTCTGGCAGATTTACAAGAGACCTGGAGGGCCATTTAAAGCGGGATGTGTGTGGCCTGACACTCAGCAGAGCTGGTTCAAATCATCAGGGCTGGTCTGTGAAGAGAGGGAGGATGAGACACTAAAGGAAGACATAAAAACTCTGACTGCAGTGCAGATGGCTGCCGGATCTTCACATCCACCATCCACAGACTAAATGGGGCTTTAATGATGTCACTTCTGCCACTTCTTAGGAGACCAGCAGAACTTTAGTGAATTAATCTGGGAAAAGTGAATTATAGACATTTACATTTACTGTATGCTTTCAAAAAGCAACCTACAGTACATTTAAGGTATTAATAATTTAATGCATTCCATGGGAATTAAACCTATGACCTTGGTGATTCTAGTACCATTTTCTACTGTTTCAGCAGTAGAACAATGTTAAATTGTATAAAAATTAATTGTAACAGTGTTAAAATGAAACTTTCTTTGTGGCTGAAAATATCCTAAAGGACCTTGAATTCATTTATTTTGTATTCAAATAAATGCAACAAACAAAAAATGTGGTGTCATTTATAATGTTATTATATTAATGTTTTGAATTGGCTTTAATTTTTTGTTCAAGTTAAGTTTTAGTGATTTTGTTTTGTGCTTTTATCATTTTTATTAGTTTTAGTTTTTAAAACATGTTTCTTTAGCTTCGCTTTATATTGATTTGAGTAATTTCTTAGTTTCAGCTTTCATTTTCATTTTAGTTTAAGTTATAGTAATTTATGTGCTTTTCTCATTCTTATTAATTTTTTTTATTTCTATTTAGCTTTTCTTTATATTGTTTTCGGTTTTAGTTTTAATTTTAGTTTAAGTCATAGTAATTTGTTATGTGCTTTTCTCATTCTTATTAATTTTTTTTAATTTCTATTTAGCTTTTCTTTATATTGTTTTCAGTCTTAGTTTTAATTTTAGTTGAAGTTTTAGTACATTTGTTATGTGCTTTTCTCATATTGTTTATATTTCTATTAAATTTTTTTCTTTATATTGTCTTCAGTTTTAATTTGAGTAATTTCCTATTTTCAGTTATTACAATTTTTTTATATTTAATAATTTCATATTTCTAGTTAGCCTTGCTTTCTAGGCTATTGATTTCGGTTTTCGTTTAAGCAATTTTAGAACCTCAACTAAAACATATTTTATTTCAGCTAATTTCCAAGGCAATATGGTTCCTTTAAATATTTTCATTTATGTTCTTCATCTAATATTTATATTTTATTTCAGATTTATTTCAATTAAAGATAACACATTTTAATAGTTTGGTTTTGTAAAATAAAGTGAAATATAATAGTATTCATACACATTTTTTTATGTAAAGTGTTTGTGTAAAACATTACATACATATATCCGTGTCGTCTGTGTTCTGTCAATTATTTTTTTTGTGAAACAAAAGTGCATCTGTAAAGAAAGTGACTTTTGAAATGTCAGTTTTATGGCCGTCTTGTGGGGTGAAAGAGCCAGTCATGAATATGTTTAGAAACCCATCTGTCTCCTTTTTGTTAAATTACCCAGCATCTGTATTTAATTATTGTGCAGAGAATAATTCACAAAGTAGATGTTTGTGTGTATCTGTGTTTGCTCATGTAGAAAGAATACACGTAAATGTAAAGTGCACATGTGCATGAAAAAGAGAAGCCAGGACAAACTTAACTGCACAAGAAGTGTCAACATGAACTTTGAAAGGGGAATTTGTCTTGGGTGTGGAATTCTTTAGGTCACCCAGAAAGAATAACTCTTTATAGTTGGGTTTCTTTTCAAGTGAACAGGTAATTCATTGTCTGTTCAGATGGAGGGCAAATAACTCTTTGGCATTGCATGAACCGCTCTAGCAGTGCTTCTGCAGAAACAAGTTCAGAGTTTCCAGGATACATTGTTAGGAGACCAACTCCCCTCAGAAAAATCACACAACATTCCAGTCCTCAAGAACAATTGAGAATCCCTGACTAAAGAGGAAACCGTTGACAGAGACATGTATCTGCAAGTGTGAAAGCATGACATCAGTGTGTGCAGTGACCCACTCATTGCTCTGTGAAACAGAAAACCTATAATATGCCTGAGAGGGATTGAAATGACAAAAATACAAAGCAAAATCACTCAAATTTAAACTAAAATTAAAATGAAACATAAAAATACAAATAAAAACCTGTTTAAAATAGTAATAAAAACTAGTCGATAAAAACTCAATATTTAATATAACATAATATAATATTTACAATATAATACAATATAAAATATAACAGTATTAATAATAGTATTATATTATATTAATCATGTAAAATATTAGAACATTTTAGAAAATGGTTCTAAAATATGTAAATAGCTTGTGAATGTTGCAAGGAAAATAAAAAAGGAACAATTACGTATTATATTACATTATTATTAATAGAATTAAAATATAATAGAATTGTGAAACTGACTTCTTTTTTTTTTTACCAGTTTTATTTTCCCTGCAACATTCTGTAAACTTTTTTGGTTTATTTTGCAGTTTATATGTTATCCATAAACTATTTACACATATTTCACATCATTATCATGAAGCATGTTCTTTGCATTATGATGTTAGACCTGTGGCTTGTAGGGGTCTGTTCCACCAGAGGCCACTTTAGCTCATGTAGCCTAATAAAAATGAATGAGCAGTAAGAGACTCCTAGTGGCCTGAGATCAGTTTTGACAACGCACTTCTCTACGCGTGTCGTCTGATTTGACTAATGAATATTTTCATATTGTTTGCATTTCCCCTGATTCAAGTTTGACTTCAGAATTTTTCTATTATAGCCTATTCTTTCTTTCTAATACTAAGGCACATAAAATTATACAATAAAAAAGACCAAATTATGAGCACATTTGTATTGATAAAGACGGAGCAAGGTTATTTACTAAACTTACTATGCCGAAGGCTTAGCTCGTAATATTCATGAGCCAAGTGTTTACAATGGCCGATTACGAAGGCAACGTCACATGACATAATTAATATTAATAAGCCATCCCTTAGCCAAAGAAAAGGCCAGTCAGCCTGACCTCATTAATATTCATGAGCTAGGCCTCCGCCATCGGATGATTTCTTGTGGGCGGAGTCCGTAGAAGGAAGAAGCGCCGTTTTTTTCCTGTCGTCATGATAGAAACCGGCATATGAACCGCTCCTCTTTCTCTGCATATATTAAACCAGGCTAGACCTCCACTGCACATTCAAATAAAAACCTTCAGAACCTAGGAATACTTAATATAGGTATTGACTACTTATAGATTCAGAAACTTTCATGTCGGGTATTAATAGGCAGCTAAATCATATGATGGAGACGGAGATCCACGTGCCGATCGGATCACCGACGATCAGAAAATTTCAGATATTCGTGGACGAACATAACGTGACGGAGGGGGCGATGAAGCTGATTAAAGAGCTCAGACCGGGCTGGGACCCGAACCTGATCCGGACTAAGGTAGGTGTGACTGTCTGTAGCTTGAGCTAATCTACTCCCGGCGTCTTTAGGGCCTTTGTATCAATCTATTTAGCATTTTTTATTTTCACTTGGGAATATAGCCCTTAATATGGCGTAAATGACGTTGAAGCCTTTTTTTTTTCCTTTTCACGTCATATTGCTGGTTATGACCCCATGAGTGACGTTGGAAACTAGCCTGGCTAACTTAGCCAGCTGCAGGTCATTACATCCAGTTGAATGACATTTGATCATACGTATTCTATAATAAAACCAGTATAAATAACTAACGTAACAATGTGCGTTATGCATGAGGAGATGGTGGTTGAAATGAGCCGGGTAAGTTAAAAGGTTTACAATTTTTGACTTGAGGCACGTCTGCTGGATACGTCATTGGCCAGTCTTTGCGATGTAGCTGAAAATCAGAGAACAAAAAATTTTAAATCTTTGAATCAGTCTAGTATTTTATGATTTATAATAATTCAAATGTTAGG
>NW_015536469.1:531983-533525 GCF_001515605.1 Sinocyclocheilus anshuiensis | reverse complement strand
TGAGTTGAATTACTGAAATAAATGAACTTTTCCATGACATTCTAATTTATTGAGATGCACCTGTATATGTGTGTATCAGGGCTGTCAATTGATTACAAATTTTAATCTAATTAATCGCACCCTTTTTCTGTGATTAATCGCGATTAATCGCACACTTCATGAAACTAAGCATAGACCATTTATCTTGTTTCAAATGTTTATTTTGTCATCATTTGCTATATCCAGCAAAGTAAACCATCTGAATTGTATAGTATGTGTACAGTGCAACAGCAAATAGCTTTTTTACATTTTTGAGAAGTCAAGTTGCGATACCGAACAGGACCACATGGTGATGCCAAAAAAACCCTAAACCAACCGACGGCTGACTGCATATATCTACTACAGTACACGGATCCATTTATAATAACTAAACCGCAACATACACCTGACAAATCAAAACATTATCGTGAATGTGTGTGGAAACAACGTGAATGTATGGAAATGTCTGTGCCTGTGCATAAATACAATGTGCGATCAGTGCGTCAAGAGCACTAATACACGGATTATTATAACGGACTCACACGTGCTTACTGTACGACTCCTTTACGCCACCGCAATCGACTTTACCTTGATTGCAGTCTTCATCCATCAAAACTTTACTAGTGAGACAATCACAGAATATGTCCGAGCTCGTGTTTAAAAGCGAAACACACTGGAATGAATAATTCACTGAAAACGCAACAAGTCTCTGTTCTCTCTGCAATCTCTGATGTAATCAGCCTGGTTTACTTTATGTTAGTGCTGTTTTGGACGGACTGTTTGAATGCATTCGCTTACTGGATCATTAGACCGGAAACTTTCCCAAAGTTTAGTGGCTTAAAATGATCTGATCGCAAGCAGAGAAGCAAAATTGGGTTAAAGGGTTAGAATAGAAATTGTGCTTCAGTAATTTTGCGTTAATTGAGTTAAATTATTTTAACGCGTTAAGGATTGTAAAATTAATTGCGTGCGTTAAGTAGGCCTGGGCGATAAAATGGTATCGATGTTTATCGATGGTACACCTTCTTCGATAACGATATATAAAAGGTTCGATATAGTGCACGATATAGGCACGTGCTATGAGTGCGCAGACAGCACACACAAACACGAACATGAGTGCTGTGCCTGCCTGTGATGAGGAGATTGTGAATAAAAAAATGATTATTAGCCAAATTTAAAATAAACATTTGCATTTGAATGCAAAAATAGTACAATCGAATGTTAAGTGTGCGTCAGGGAGCATCATCAGTGGAGCACAGATGCGGTGATGATGATGAAAGTGATGCTTTATTAGGTTAAAACCAAAGCCAAGCCATTCACACAGAACGCATATTCAGCGCATTTTCTAGACTGACAAATATGACTGCAGCACTCGCGTCACACAAGAGATGTATAGTATTTTTTTTTTTTTACACACAGTACAGTAATACAATCTTTCACAGACATGTTTAAACCAAGCGGCAACCTCCCGCTCTCTCTCGTGAAGCCAACACGGAAGTGACTTAAACTGTAATTCGTCAACTG
>NW_015536469.1:502503-531138 GCF_001515605.1 Sinocyclocheilus anshuiensis | reverse complement strand
GGAAACGATCTCTGCACTGCTGCAGACGCACCGCTCCTGAACGCACTGCCGGACCGCAACCGTGTGCAGTAAACGCTTTAATCCGTAAACATGAGCACAGAAAAAATACGCACCACGTATGCACCAGTATACATACGTATGTCTCCAGGAGAGCACGCGAGCGCTGAATGGTTAAATTGGCAAGAATTAAAAAGAAATGCAATTTATAAACTTTAGTGACTATGTGACACTGCCTCGACTGTGCAAGTGACAATTCCTGTCAACTGTGCAGCGTGCAAATTCAGCGCATTTTTTAGACGGACAAATATGACTGCTGCACTCGCGTCTCACACAAGAGATGTATAGAAAGCCATGCAAAGTTAAAACAGTTTAAACTTTTAGAAAACACGTCGCGAATTTGTGAAGGTTTATTCCTTTTCATTGCGTCTCATGTTTTTATGTTTTCATGTTTTAACAATGCATAAATACATGATGCTGTTTTGTTCATAATTGTTCGGAATTATATTTGATTTATATGAGTTAATTTAGACATAATGCACGTTTTTTTATAGACAGTTATTTCCTTGCGTTGACAATTTAATGTGCTGCATTATTTTGTTCATTGCGCCCTCCTGTGGCCTCGGGAAACAAGCAAAAAGTTTAACCTATTTAATCTGCGTATAAAACATTAGAAATGAGATATTTGTTTAATTTTTATTTTGTGTGTGACTGTTAAAACAAAAAAATATTTGTTGTTTGTCTCAATAAATTGAGTTAATTTAAAAATACAGTGGTTAATTTCTATTGCTCTTTGTTTTAAAAAATTTTATAAAATGTTTTAATAATTATCGATACCGAACGATATGAAACATTATATCGTTGATACATTTTTTAGCTATATTGCCCAGCCCTACGTGAACGCGTTAACGTTGACAGCCCTAATATAAGTATATATATAAAATAAATAAATTAAATATACATTTTATAATTTATTTTAGTGTATTTAAAAAGTCTAGTTCATGATCATGTGTTAAGGTCATCTTCGTCTGTACTTCAAAGAAAGTGTGTGTGTGTGTGCAAAACAATAGAAGTCTATGTAATGTCCCCATTTAGATAGCTAAGTAAACGTGTGTGTGTGTGTGTTTGTGTATTTAGGGGTGTAACGAAACGATATTCAAACCGAATGTAAGTTATGAATATAACAATGGATCTGTGAGACCGAAGGATGACCGTCACTAACGGTCTAAATTCCCCTACCCTCTTAGCAGAGCAGATGGCCAAGAGGAAAACTGTCTTCAGGGACAAAGCAAAGAAAATCTGCATCTGCCATTGGTTCAAAAGGGGGCTTAGTGAGATAGTCTAATACAAGGGGCAAGTCCCAATTTGGCGATTGTGTCCAAAGTGCAATTTGGACACAATCGACGAACTCCCTTCAGAAACTGACATACCAAGGGATGTCGGCCTAATGGCTGGCAATCAACCCCCCATGGAATGCAGAGATAGATGAGGTCTAGACCTTGATCGTACTGGCTGCTTTGCCTTGGTCTAGTTGAGATTGCAAAAAACTAAGAACAAGCAGCACAGAGCAGGTTACTGGTTCAACATTTGTACCCAAACACTGTTCTGAAAAGATTCTCCATTTACTGGCGTAATTAGCACGAGTAGATGGGGCTCTAGCATTGTTTAGAGTCTCCCGCACAGTTTCATCTAGCTGCTGAGGGATGGGCTCTGCAGGGGCCATACCCACAAGCGCAGGGCCATTGGGTTCGGATGCCAGATTTGACCATCCACTTGTGACAATAGATCCACTCGTGATGGTAGCTGCCACGGGTGACCCTGAATCAGCTGAACCATCTATGGAAACCATGGCCTTCCTGGCCAGCGTGGCGCAACTAGCAAAATCATGTAGCGACCTTCCCTGATCCTTTGAAGAACTTGGGGGATTAGGGGAAAGGGGGTAAAAGCGCACAATAAGTCTGTCGGCCATTCATGTGACAGAGCATCCAGGCCCAAACTGTCCTCTTGTATTGTACTGTTTCCGGGGATGCAAAAAGATCTACCTGGGCTGTCCCATATCGGGCCCAAATTTGGGCTACCACCTCTGTATGTAACCGCCACTCCCAGGGAAGAGGGCCAGTTCTGGACAGAATGTCGGCCGCCCTGTATGTTGCACCCGGAGTGTGGATTGCTCTCAGTGAGGACAGCCGTGGCCATGCCCATATTAACAGATCCGTTGCCACCTAAAGGCATCTTAGTGATTTCGTCCCCCCCCCGGTGATTTATGTGATAAACTGCAGAGGTATTGTCCGTTCTTATCAGCTTATGTTTGTAGCGTATAATCTGTAATAGGGCTTTCAGAGCAAGATGAACAGCCCTCAGTTCAAGCACATTTATGTGTTCTGATGACCAAGGGGGTTCCCATTTGCCCTGTACTGACCTGCCTTTCCAAACAGCTCCCCAACCCATCAGTGATGGGGTTCAGTGGGGTTCCCCTGCAAAGGAAGCTCTTGTCCCTCCAGGGAAGTAAGGCTCTCATGCAGTGTGATACCAGCAGTTTCTTCATTTGGTCCTCTTTCGGACGAAAACGAAAAGAGTTTAACCACCATTGCATAGGGCGTGCCCTCAGCAGACCTAAGGGGATTACTACTGAGGCTGCTGCTATTACTCCCAACAATTTTTGTACCCTGTGAGCTGTCTCAACCTTCCTTGTCTGAAAGTGATTTATTGCCTTCTCCAGGTTGTCTACTCTCCAGGGAATAAGACATGCTTCCATTGTAATGGAATTGAAATGCAGACCCAGGAAATCCACCTGCTGTTTGGGCTGGAGACTGCTCTTCTTCCAATTCACTGTGAACCCCAGTAACTGAATATGAGCTAGAACTTCCTCTGTGTTCCGAATCACCTGTTCTTGGGAAGCAGCACAAATTAGCCAATCGTCCAGATAAGGCAGGATTTTGACCCCGCGTAACTGAAGAGGAGCTAGGGCAGCTGCAATCACCCGAGTGAAGATTCTCGGTGCTAATGATAGGCCAAACGGTAGAACCGTGACCTAAAAGGCTTGGCCTTGAAAGGCAAAGCGGAGGAAGGGCCTGTGCTCTGGGCAAATTGGGACGTGAAAATAGGCATCCTTTAAATCCAGAGATGTGAACCATTCCCCT
This sequence comes from Sinocyclocheilus anshuiensis, assembly GCF_001515605.1. Lineage (NCBI taxonomy): Eukaryota > Metazoa > Chordata > Actinopteri > Cypriniformes > Cyprinidae > Sinocyclocheilus > Sinocyclocheilus anshuiensis. The sequence continues at coordinate 528,001 of NW_015536469.1, read as the reverse complement.
GCTTTTATGGATTGTATTACCATCTTTGTATGAGTCATTTTGAATGGAAGAACTTTTAAGTATTCGTTGAGGCTCCTGAGGTCTAGAATGGTCCGATGACCACCGTCTTTTATTGGCACTATGAAATAAGTTGAATAAAATCCAGTCTGCTGTGCGTCGAAGAGCACCTTTGAAATCGCTCCTTGTTGTAGGAGGACTTTCTACCTCTTCCACCAGTATGGATTTTAATAATGGGTCCTTGACAACAGTCATTCGGACTCTTGAAAAAGGTGGTGGGCGCCGTCAAAACTGCAGCCGGTACCCGTGGGTTATGGTGGATAGAACCCAAGGATCTGAGACTGCTTTCTCCCAACTGGCCCGCAAAAGTTGGGAGGAACAGTCGATGGCTGGCCCCTGATTCCTATGCAGGTTCCCAGGTTCCCTCATTGAGTTTCCCTGTCGGCCTCCTCCCCGGGACTGAGATTTTCTCTGGGAATGTGTGGCAGGATTTTGCCTTCAGCCGCGAAAGTCTTGCTGAATAATAGCTGGATCACTATTCGTGCGCCTAGACCAAACAGGATGTTGCATCCTCTAGGATTCTCTAAATTTCTGTCTGGGGGATGTGGAAGGTTTGTGACAGGCATGGACCTAAGGCAGTCCATGCATCTATTGCTTGTTCTACTAGCGGCATGTCCCCCAATCCAGTTTCCATTGGGTAACGGGCATTGGCCAACCGTCTACAGCCTGCATTAAATTGAGGCTTTTGAAATGGTTTCTTCCACTCTGTTCTCAACATAGAAGTATAATAGTCTGCCACTGGAATACAAGGTGCAGAATTATTCTGGGATATGCCTTCCCATACACCACCAACAGGAACTGGATCAGGCAATGGAGACTGCAGGCCAACAATCTTGGCGGCACTACATATTCTAGTTATAAGAGTATTTAAGGAAAAATCCTCCTTCATTGATTCGTTATCCGATTCTGCAGATTCTGAATGAGTTCCCTCACATTGGCTCCCTTTCCCCGACTGCTGTGTATCATCACAACGAGAGTGGAGTGCAAGAAGAGATAACACATCAGCATCTTTTGTGCCTTTCTCCGGACGGGACTGTTGCCCGACCGTTGGAACGCCTTCCTTACGAGGAGGTAGAGATGAGAAGGAGGACCGAAGAGCTTCAAATGGATCCATCCTCCGCAATAAACTCTGAACAGCTGCTAGGATCTGCAGTTGAGTGTCCGTATTATCACCTTCTGCTGGTGGAGCCGGCATTGGACATTTAGTCGCCTCAGCCACAATCTCACGGCTTGATTTGTGTGTGGAGTCATGACGATCACGTGAGTGTTTGCGCGGGCGCTTATGGCCGCGCCTGTCCTATGAACGTTCTCTCTCCCTACCATGCTCAGGTATAGAACTGCATGTCCTATTAGCACTGCGAAGTCGTTCATCTCTAGGCAGGTCACAAGCTGCAGAGCAGGGATTATCCACATCCTCTTTCAAATGAGCAATCCCCAAGCATGAAGGACATTCTCTATGCCCATCACGAGGGTCCATTGCTGAGTGACACAACCTGCAGCACTGCGAATCCATAATACCCTTGTACACCAGGTAAGCCACACACAACACGCTGACTGCGAACAGCAGTGAAATATATCAAGCTCACATACACAAGCCCCAGACCCGCACCAGTACGCAAACGTACTTAGTAGGCCTATATCTAGCCCCAACAACTGCGAACAGTGATATAGGGTCTAAGAAAAGATTACAATACTCACCAATTTTGTTATGAAGTATATTCAATAACCTACTGATGAGCAGTGTTGGGGGTAACGCATTACAAGTAATATAGAGTTACTTCCTTGCGTTGACAATTTAAATGCGCTGCATTATTTTGCTCATTGCGCCCTCCTGTGGCCTCGGGAGACAATTAGACCTATACAATAAAGACCTATTTAGTCTGCATATAAAACATTAGAAATTAGATATTATCTATTGCTTTGTTTTAAAAAAGGTGTAACAAATTTCAATAATTATCAATACCGTATTTCACTTAGGTTTATTTGTGTTACTAAAAATATCAGATTACTCAGTTGTCAAAATAATCAGTAGATTACTTGATTACCAAAATAATCATTAGTTACAGCCCTAGATTAGTTAAAATATTTCAAAATACAACTGCATTGTTTTACTTTTTGTAATTAAAAGACAAATATTTTGTCATTGAAAATTTCTTAAAAATAGTATTATAATATTGTCTCTTTCTAGTGAACCAAGTATCTGTATTTTGTCTCATCTCGTGAGCAATTGTCACACCCCTAGTAGTCTCAGCCTCAGACGTCACGCCCACGGAACGTTGGCTGAACGTCTAATGCATATGGCGCACAAAAATGGAAACACTTCACACTTCACCACTCACAGAATCTTTAAAATACGTCCCAGAGTTTTACACACCGGTCTGTTATTGTGGCGACATTTCCACGCCCTGAAACGTGACGCTGAAACGAAACGAACTGTGATTGGTTGTTTGACATGTCGGTCAAATGGCCTCATGGGCGGGCCTTGGCCAATGAAAGCTGCCATGAATTCCAGACCTTCAGACCGTCTGGCTACGCGAGACTACACCCCTAGTTATATAGCTCATAATTTTCCAAGTGTATGATATAGCGTTCATTCTTCAGGTCAACCATATATTCATGAAAAAAATCAGTTTGAATAAGAAAAGCAATAACTTTGCCATAGTATCCTTTCAAATGTTAAAGTTGCCACAGTCTTTGCATGTGCTGTCCCCCGCCCCGTCCCCTGGAAAAAAGTTCAGACTCAGGATTTTTATTTGCTTTAACCCCTGACCACTGTTTCGAAACAAATGATTCGCAAAGGTTTCAAAGCTTCACGAACCAGTGCTTCAAAAACGCTCATCACTACGAAACACCACCCACGGTACGTACCGTGATACTCTCTTGGCCTACCGCGCCCTCTGCTGAGGCACTTCAAATGCATACGGCCATGATGGTTTTGAATTGCTTCAATCACTTTGTGCAGAACAAATCTGTTATATCGGCTACATAAAATTATAATGAGAACACGACTGTAAAAAACTCTACAAATCTCGTTCATATATAATTTTTCTCATATAAGATTCATTTGGTTGAGTTACGCTGCAGTAAAGCACTTCATTGTAGGCCGTGGCCGTCTTCAGCATGTAGCGCGAGCAGCACAAACAACAATTTAGAATATTAATAACTATGATTGGGACTGTCATATGCAAAACATTATAATGAGAACACTATTATAATAAAACACTGAATTTTTAGAGTTCGCTCAGTTGCCGTGCTTCGCTGCAGGATTGCGGGCATTGTGCGTAATTCTACACATTCCCGCAGGTTTCTCATAATAAAGCGGGAAATTCCCACACACATTTATGCACTGTACCATGTAGGTTGAATCCAAACAGATTATCAGAGCAGATCAGTCATTTTAAAACTTTCTGTGAGACAGAATTTCACAAACGGTGGGAGTGATTAGTATTGAGTGGTACAGCATCTTCTCCCACTCTCTCAATCTATTAGTGCCGTGACCCGGATGGGAGTGAGGTTTAGGGGGTGAGTGTAACAGAGGCCAGCTGGTAGGTGCTGTGCAGGTAAACCTCACTCCTCTGATCTGAAGAGGCACACTAGCAACTGATGCTATAGGCTGCGGTCTTAAGCCTCATTGTTAGTGTGCCCGCCTCCCATGTAGGCGACCTAGGTTCAAGTCTGAAATTTTCTGGAAACTTTCCATGGGAACTTAAAGGGGTCATATAGCGGAGTCCAGCCTGGGGTCGTCACATGTGGTTGCCGCAAGCCTGTCCGCCGCCGCTCATTCAAGCCGGCCTCTGCTCACTATAGGCCTCCGGCCTCCACTCACTCTAGCCCGCCGTGTGACACTGTGTTTCGTTGTGAAAGCGAAACTACTTTGTTTGGTCTTCCAAAAGGACACGACTAGAAATCAGTGGTTAAGTTGTATTTACAACACTGTTCCAGAACAGTTCAACCTAAATATTCAGATGTGTCCAGCGCATTTTATGGAGGACTGTTTCCTGATCCTGGTAGAGTAGACTACAATGCCGGCTGTTCTGACTCACAGACTGTAAGTTTTTTATATTTAAAGAATTTGCCACTGACGATTCAAGCGCGAGTTTTGAGCAGTGTAGAGTAGCGTTTGTAGTTTGTCATTTCTCCGATCACAAATGCAGACATGGTTTTATGTTTACGCAGTGCAATGCAACGTGTAAAAAGACAGTATAAGTCATTATATCCGTAATTATGTCCCCACTGGATGCAGCAAATGCCTCGTTTATAATGGGTTTTAATGTTTTTGTCTCGTCGCTCCGGCTGGGACAAGGCATCACAATATGGCAAGGAGCGTAACATTTCCGTCACACGCTTGAGGTATTCGGCCAATCACAATGCACTGGATAGCTGGCCAATCAGAGCACATCTCGCTTTCCAGACCAATGAGCTTTGTAAAAATCGACGCGTTTCAGAAAGGTGGGGTATAGAGGAGAAACAATAATGTACAGTATGTGGAAAATAATGCGTTTTTTGAACCTTAAACCGCATAAACACATTTCATTACACCAAATAACATTAACAAAATCTTTTTATCAACATCATATGACCCCTTTAATCTGGGGAATTTTAGAAATATTCCAAGTTGGAAACTTCACAGGTATTTATGGGAATTCATTGGAAATTTGGGGAAATTTATAGAAACTGTGTCATATACAAACATAAATATAAACATTTTGTTTGGTCATAAGCTGACATGCATGCAAACTAATGCAAATTTTAAAAATGACATTTTTGGAACCTGTGATACTTTTTTCAGGATTCACTGATGAATAAAAACGTAAAAAGAACAGCATTTATTCAAAGAAGAAATCTTTTCTAACAATATAGTCTTTACTATAACTTTTTATCAATTTAACACATCCTTGCTGAATAAAAGTATTAATTTCTTTCAAAAGACCGATCCCAAACTTTTAAACGGTGGTGTATTGTTAAAAAAAATATTTCTATTTTAATTAAATGCTGTTCTTTTTTAATGTTTTATTCATCAAAGGATCCTGAAAAATATAAAAAAATATATTAAGCAGCACAACTGTTTCCAAAATTGATAATAAATCAACATATTAGAATGATTTCTGAAGGATCATTTCTACAGGATGTATCTGTAGAAATACATTATATTTTAAAGTACATTAAAACAGAAAACTATTATTATCAAATAAATGCAGGCTTGATGAGCCTAAGGGATTCCTTTTAAAAACATTAAAAATAGTAACTTGTCCAAACTTATAACCACTACTGTACTTCTGTATGATAACAGAAAACTGGCTAGCTGAAGGTACCAGAAAGAGCATCACAGCTTGAGCTAGCTTGCACATGATACCTAGCCTCATAAATTGTCAATGAAATAGTGCTAACTAGCTTACATTTTTCATATCTTATTTACTGGCTAGCTAGCTACTGTATAAACACATGTATAAACACATTTTGGATAAATTTGAATACCATAGAATAGATAAAATATATTTACTCAAGTAATATCAAAACTTACTTGAATGCCTGGAAAATGTGGGGGAATTCCCCCCTTAGGTGACTGGGGTATTTTTTTATTTTTTTTTTATCTCATCACCTAAATGTTTGCTCGGTCAGTGTATTTCCTTTTACAATGGTATAATTTTGTTGTGCAATAGCTTATACACCGCACAAAAAAGTTTTAAACATAAATGTATGTAATAGTTGACATTCATTGGAGAAATTATCTGTGCATGTTATGGAGGAATGCACAGTGCATGTAGGAGATGCGTCCTCAATAGTCCTGCTGTAAGTGTGCTGTGTGCATGTGATTGAGGAATGTGCAGGGTAGAAATTAAATTGAAATTGCATTAAATCTGGTTGTTTTAACTAAGATTATGCTGCAAGAGTTTTTTTTTTCAACTACATTTAAGTTCCCTGTTCCTGCAATTTTGCAAATTCCCAGTTTATTCCCATTAATTCCCATGAAAATTTTCCAGTCTTGAAAATTCCAGGAATTTTGCAACCCTAGTTATTGCATATTTGATTAAAATCATTTCCTTATTGTTTGGATATTCCATTTTATTTATCCATGACACATGTATTTTTATATGTAGACTAAGAAATGTTGTCCACTGACTTGTTTGCATTATTTAGGCATTATTTTATTTTATTTGTAATTTTTTTTTAAGGCAATAGATTTTTTGGTAACACTTTACAAAGCAACAGTTTTTAAAGTCTCATTTGTTAATGCATTAATTAACATGAACTAACAGAGAGCAATTATTGATATTATTATTAAGTTAAAAGTGAATCTAGTATTCTTTAGCATTGCTGGTGCCATCCCGTGAACCCTACCTCCACACTAAACACAACCGAACCGTGGCTCCAAAACGGTGATATAAACTGAACCGTGGCATTGGTATATCGTTACACCCCTTATAGGAATATATATATGTGACCCTGGACCCCAAAACCAGTCTTTAAGTGTCATTTTTTTCAAAATTGAGATTTATACATAATCTGAAAGCTGAATAAATAAGCTTTCCGTTGATGTATGGTTTGTTAGGATAGGACAATATTTGGCCGAGATACAACTATTTGAATATCTGGAATCTGAGGGTGCAAAAAAATCTAAATATTGAGAAAATCGCCATTAAAGTTATCCAAACGAAGTCCTTGGCAATGCACATTACTAATCAAAAATTAAGTTTTGATATATTTACAGTAGGAAATTTACAAAATATCTTCATGGAACATGATCTTTAATTAATATCCTAATGATTTTTGGCATAAAAGAAAAATCTATAATTTTGACCCATACATAGTATTTTTGGCTGTTGCTACAAATATACCCCAGTGACTTAAGGTCATATATATAAAATTAGCTTGAAAGTTAATAATATTAAAAAAGTTAATATCTATTAGTTAAATATCTAAATTTGATCATTTAAAAATGTTAGGGATTTTAAAAAGTTTAGGATATGATTGTGTGTTAAGGTCATGTTCATCTGTGCTTTCATTATAGTGTCAACACAGTTGTGTTTGCATGTCCCCGCATTTTGACACCTCAATAAATCTCTTAAGTACAGTGAAATGAGTTTGCTTAGTAAGGTGCATTGCCATCATGTAAATGTACTGATGTGGCATTTACATAAATATACTGTATATAATACAGAAATCAGATAAAAAAAAAAAAAACCTAAGTTCTTTTTGGTCACACAGGTGGTGCCAATACATTTTGTTGCAGGTCATGTTGTTGAAGTTTCTGTGTATACACACGGATATTTTACATAATGATCAATCTGGACTATGCTGGTGCAACAGTTACACATTTTTCTTCTTTTGTTCTTGACACAGGTCACCTCTGAATGAGAGGTTATCCCCCACCTGGCGTTCTGCTTTGAAACTAGTTGATCTGATTAGATTGACTCGACCCAAAACCACGTTTGACTTAAAAGTGATGACCCTATTCCATTTGCGTAATCGGATCAATGTCTCCCGACTTCATCAAAAAATAACGTTGATTTTAATTTAGGAGGATCACAATCTTCACACAGTTATTAATAGTAATAAAGCAAACCTCCCTTACTGTAGCCTATGAGGTAGTTTATCCTAATGCAGCTGATCAGACTCGGTGGAGTCACACTTACTGTCTGGCCTGATGTCTCCACCCATCGCCACATGGGCTACACACTTAACACAACTATAAACTTTGCATTATTGCACCGATTGTCAGCCTTATCCATCATATCTCTTTGAGTGTTATCATTTATGATGTGATGGGAAGTGAAGGTTACTATTGTACAGTGTTATTATTGTTTGTTTGTCTTTTGGCAGAGACCGCTTGTCCCATTTATGTATTTATACAAGCATAGCAGACTACTTACATAAAATGCATATTAATATCAGTTGTCACTCTATATCTCCCAATAATGTCTTAGCAAGATGTTTAAATGCTTAGTTTTATGATCACACTCTGGTTTTTAGTTTGGGTCAAAATATAGCTATAATGCAATGCAATACAGTGATGATTGAGAGATGAACAAGTAAACATTCCCCAAAAGACTGATGTATCATATTTGAAACTCTCATTTTAACATGATTTGCTATTTAAAAAAAGATGAAGTCAAAATTGCAATTATATACACATTATATATCCCCACACTACTTTTTTCAGGAAATTGATGACATATGATGCAAACCTTCTGATTCCTTTATAAGTTTCTAACTCATTCCTTTCAAAAGCCCTTGTTGTGAATTCGACAAAACGTCAACTAAGCCAGCCAGCTAGATAATGTAACCTTGGTCACTTTCAAATCTCCAGAATGCACAACAGTGATATTCAGTTTATCTAAATTTGCATGAGACAAAAACACATGGCCCAAAACTCTTACACTGACCCATCCTTGGTCCTGGTCCTAAAAGATAAGCTTAATTTTCATATTTTATTCTTAAGATTTTAGGGTGACTACTGTTGGACAATAACATGAGTTGTGTTTGCTACAGGTTTGAAGCCAGGATGAATGAACCTAATCCCGTTCGACCTCCATGCGGGTGGCATGGCACTGTTTACAGATAGCCAGCATAGTTTTCATCAATGAAAAACACGCATTGTGCCCAAATGTATTGTTCACAGCTGCTTTGGTACAGCCGTTTGAATGAAGCCAAAATGCTCAAAATAAAGCTCCTCTGTTGGCACATGGCATACTGATACCATTCATCAGATTACAACAAGATGAGCTCTGGCGTTCCAGCCGTTTAGGAGATCCGCACGGTCAAATGACATAGCTGAAAGAGTTCGACGTTGTGTTGTGGTTGACCTAGGCTCAACTGTAAACACTGACCATTAAATCAGTTTTTAATATTCAAACTATCCTGCATTTGTTCGTATAATTATGGAATATTTGCTGTCAGCAATTTATCTTGAACCCATTTACTATTGAGACACATTATAAGATATAAGTGTATAAAACAACACTTAGTCAAAACGGCACCTGCTCAGAGTTGAATTCATCCTCTGTATGTTGACCAGTCATGTTTGTACATTAGTCATTTCAGGAATCTCAGAAATGCATTGGTGGGTGGCAAGGCCGGTGCAGTGAATTGTGGGATACATTGCTACAAACACAAAGCATTTTAAATCTTGCCAGTTTATCATATGCTCCATTGTGATTGACATTTGAATTTTTTTAAATAGCCTATTTGTTTCTTTAAAGAACTAGTTCACCCAAAAATGAAAGTGCTTAAATTTACTCACCCTCTGGTCATCCAAGATGTATCCAAGATTGTTTCTTCATGGGATCAGATTTGCAGAAATGTAGCATTGCATCACTTGCTCATCAGTGGACAGTCATGCTGTTTGTACATTAGTCATTTCAGGAATCTCAGAAATGCATTGGTGGGTGGCAAGGCCGGTGCAGTGAATTGTGGGATACATTGCTACAAACACAAAGCATTTTAAATCTTGCCAGTTTATCATATGCTCCATTGTGATTGACATTTGAATTTTTTTAAATAGCCTATTTGTTTCTTTAAAGAACTAGTTCACCCAAAAATGAAAGTGCTCAAATTTACTCACCCTCTGGTCATCCAAGATGTATCCAAGATTGTTTCTTCATGGGATCAGATTTGTAGAAATGTAGCATTGCATCACTTGCTCATCAGTGGAATGGGTGCCGTCAGAATGAGAGTCCAAACAGCTGATGAAAATATCACAGTAATCCACACAACTCTATCACGTTTATCAATTCATATCTTGTCAAGTGAAAAGCTGTGTGTTTGTAAGAAATTAATCCATTAAGGCATTTTAACTTTAAACTGGCCAAAATATGAGTCCATATTCCATAATAACGCTATTGTCCTCTCACATCAAAATCCACCGACATATTGGTTTAGAACTATTTTCACTTGTAAACAGTGCTTGATCTGTGCACTTTTCTCTCCTGATTCAGACAAGATAACTTTTCCACTGTATATAGCAATATTATGGATAGAGGACTCATATTTTAGCCGGAAGCAACGGTTTGAAGTTAAAAACGTCATAATGATGGGTTTGTTTCTTACGAACACACAGCTTTTTGCTTTGCATGACATTAACTGATGGACTGGAGTGGTCTGAATTACTTGTGGATTATTGTGATGTTTTTATGAGCTATTTGAACTCTCATTCTGACGGCACCCATTCACTGCCGAGGATCCATTGCTGAGCAAGTGATGTAATGACAAATTTCTCCAAGTCTGTTCCATTCCAAATAACAAACTAACTCCTCTACATGTTGGATGGCCAGAGAATTGGTACATTTTCATTTCTGACTGATCAACATGCAGTTCTTGATGCATGAAATACACCACGTTACAGAAGTAAAACTGGTTATGAATGCCGTTTCAAGCTGACTGTAAAGTTTATGCATCCTGCAACAAAAAGTAGCCATGATTGTAATCTGTACTTATGTGTTTTTGTCCCTTCAGCTTTTCACAGATGGCACAACTAACAAACTGGTGGGGTGTTACGTGGAGGACTGCCTTGACGATGTGGTGCTGGTGAGGGTGTACGGCAACAAGACGGAGCTGATCGTGGACCGAGACAACGAACTGAAGAGCTTCCAGGTTCTGCACGCCAACGGTTGTGCACCCCGACTTTACTGCACTTTCCAGAATGGCATCTGCTACGAGTTCATGCAAGGACGTGCTCTGGATACTCAAGACGTCAGGGACCCCGTGTTACTCAGGTGCGTCCGTTCAGCACGAGGTACAAAATAGAAGGATCCAAATGGGTGTTCGTTCTAAAAATAACACATCTATTTGGTCTTTTGACTTCGGCATTTGGGTTAGAACACAGAGTACTTCACTCTGATTTTAGCTTAAAATACTGTGTCTATTTTGGCCTTTGTGACTATAATAAGGAAGTCATTAAAACTGACCTTAGCTCTTTTACAAAACCTTATGCTACTTGCATTTTTGTAATTATACTAATTACATAATTATACCTGACTTGTCCAAATTGTCCAAAGATACTATCCTTTGATAAGAGAATCCCAAAATGTATTGCAATGAGTTAAAATTAATTAAAAAGATGTAATACATCAATACTGAAAATGCTTAGTATACACTAGCATTCAGATCTTTAAGATTTTTAAAATGTTTTTAAAATAAGTTTCTTATGCTCACCAATTATTTGATAAAAAAATCAAAATATTAGTACAATTTAAAGTAACTTTTCTATTTGAATATATTTTAAAATGTAATTTATTTCTGTAATGGCAAAGCTGAATTTTCAGCATCATTATTCCAGTCTTCAGTGTCACATGATCCTTCAGAAATCATTCTAATATGCTGATTTGCTGCTCAACATTTCTTTTCATTATCAATGTTGAAAATAGTTGTGATGCTTACTATTTTTGTAATATTATAATTTTTTTTTTTTAATATATATATATATATATAGAAAACTTTTGTAACAATAAATTGTCTTCACTTATGATCAGTTTAATGCATCCTTGCTGAGTAAAAGTAGAATGAATGTACCGTTAAAATGTAATAGGTAGAATACTAATCACTATTGGTAAGCGATAGATTTATGCCAATGAATAAATGTTAACTAGTTGGAGTATCACTATTTGAAATAATTAAATAGAAACATAATTTGTTGAAAAAGAAATAACAAGAACAAAGCTGACATAGTAGGCACCCTTTGAAAAAAATGTCTTTAAATATTGAAGAATGGTTTGTGCAAACATTCTTTATATAGTCTAAGCTAACTGCAAATTTGGAGTGAAGTTCATGTGCACTTCATGAGGGTCACGTAATCTCCTTCCAGGCACACAGTGAACCGTATCAAAATCTACACCGGTGACCCTGGGCTAATGTCCATGTTTCCACACAAACAGCTTTTTCCAGGCATTGTGTTTAAGCTGAAATTGAACATTGCCATTTTGACCAACGTCTTCCTTTGTTATTATTCGCAGACTGATCGCACGAGAAATGGCCCGCATTCACGCCATCCACGCACACAACGGCTGCATCCCCAAACCCAACCTGTGGATCAAAATGCGGAAGTACTTCTCGCTGGTGGCCACTGAGTTCACAGACCAAGCCTCTAACGTCAGGTAACCTTCAGAGAGTGAATCTTAAATGATCTCATTAAAATTCAAATTCTAACACAAACAGTTCACAGCTCAGAATCTGATTGGATGAGACCCATTAAAGCCATTTGAAACCTCCGTAAACTTTGATTTTGCTCAGACAGGTGTTTCGCAGTGCACAGATTGCTTCCGTCCATCTAATCTCATGCACAGAGCTGTTATGTCACATAATCATCTCCACTGTCTTCCTTAACAAAGATGCTCGCTCTTAAAAGCTGGCGGCTGTTTGCATCCTAACGTTTATCGGGAGCCAGAGATAATGCACATGCGAAGTCATTTACGTCATCAGCAGTCATTCGAGCATTCGTTTCATAAGAGTTTCTCTGATGGAGATTATGTTACTGCCCAAAGTCTAATAGGACGATTTCACGCAGTAGTTTGCAGTTACTTTATACAAGCAACAAAGCAGATCAGTACTGCTAGGTTTTGAGTGAGCCACTGCAGCACAAAAGAAGATTCTAGAAATAGCTCCTTAAGCCCATTACAAGGGGAGAGTGGGCACCATAAGACAGGCTTTCTCATTGGTCGAACTGGACGACTTTACCACTGTCTGAATTTCCTTTGTTAAGTAAAACCTGATGAAGTATTTAGTTGATAACACTTTACAATAAGGTTAAGTTTAAGTACATGAACTGACAATGAAAAATACTTCTAAAGCTTTTAGTAATCTTAATGTTGATTTCAGCATATAATAAAACATTATTAGTGTGTAGTGTGTTTCTTAATGTTATTTAATGGGCTTTCGCTAACATGAACTTATTAACTAAGATCAACAAAGGTGAATAAATACTGTATCAGATGTACTGCTCATTGTTGGTTAATGGAAGTTACAGTAGTAGTGTTAGCAAATTGATTTATTGAAGGTGTATTAAGCATTTATTACATTTTAAAACTTGGATGATTAATAATTTAATTGAAAAGTTCATTCAAAAGAGAATTTGAGCTTTGCAGATGAGATTTGAAGTGGCCGGCCACATAAATTTAATATATTAATGATGTTTGCTAAGGCAATTTCTATTACTCATTCTTGAGATTAATGATTTGAACAAACCCCTAACCATGAGCATTGAAATTGTATGTGTAACTCATCCTGCACTGTTTGATCTATGGTCATAAATGATACCTCGAACCCTGTGCCTTGTTTAGGAAGGGTGTGCAAAATTATGGGAACATTAATTGAACAAAGTTTAATTTTCCAGCATTATTCTTTTGTCAAACACTCTTGACTCTCTGTTTGTCATGTGCTTGAATCACTGATCTGTTTCTGTGTTCTCTGAACTAGAATTCAGCAGGAAGTGCCCAGTCAGGAAGTGCTAGAACAGGAAATGATGTGGATGAAGGAACACCTGTCGCAGCTGGGCTCTCCTGTAGTGCTCTGTCACAACGACCTGCTCTGCAAGAACATCATTCACAACACAAAAGAAGGTGGGTTTTACTTAAACACCATGACAGCATGAAATCAAACTTACATTTATAATAAATGTCCCTGGTCTTATTGTACACAAAAGTGTGTATTAAAAGCGAGTCATTTTTGGTATCAAAATCTTTCTCTGTCTCAGAAATGGCTTTTCTGTTCTTCTGGTGTAACCAGTCATGTGGGAGGGGGAACAATATTAATTATTTCATAGCCCACTTTTCATATTTAATTCAACTCCTAGGGATGAGATTTTATTTATTTATTTTTTTTTTTTTTTGAAATAGGTATTTTTATGCTCACCAAGGCTGCATTTATTTGATCAACAAAAAAAGTAGTAAAAACGGTAAAATTGTGAAATATTATTACAATAAAAAAAAATTGATTTCTAATATGCTTTCAAATGTAATATATTTCTGTGATGCAAAGCTGAATTTTCAGCATCATTACCCCAGTCTTCAGTGTCACATGATCCTTCAGAAATCATTCTAATATGCTGATTTGCTGCTCAAGATATATTTCTTATTATTAATGGGGAAAACAATATTTTTGTGGAAACCCTGATACCTTTTTTCAGGATTCTTTCATGAATAGAAAGTTCAAAAGAACAGAATTAGTTTGAAATAGAATTATTTTGCAGCATTATAAATATCTTTACTGTGGCTTTTTGATCAATTTTATGTGTCCTTGCTGAATAAAAGTGTTAATTTCTCTCGGGAGGAAAAACTTACTGACCTCTGTCTGAAACTTTTGGACGGTAGTGTCTATGTCATAGTACTCAAGTTAAATGCACTGTGAATGTCTTTTTCTGTTTTAAAATCTGCAGCTTGCAACGGAATAGCATACTGTATATATTGAGTGCTTCCAGATTTCTCAAACACTACTGCTGCTCCGTCCATGCTGCCTCCTGTGTTTTATTGTTTAGGCAAACATGAGATCCTGCATTTGGTTGAGCCAGAAGTTTACATGTTGGGACACTCAAAGAAAGAAATATTGACAACACCATAGAGCCGAAGTGTCTTTTCAACTAAGGCATTACATTTTGGGATTTCGTTTCAAAAATGCATTCAAGTCAAATTTTTTGTCTTATTTACTGCAAATAAACCTCTGTTGCTGTTTTCAGGCCATGTTCGGTGTATCGATTATGAATACTCAAGTTACAACTACCAAGCATTTGACATTGGAAATCATTTTAATGAATTTGCAGGTGAGCAGCGTTAAAATATCATTCACAAAAATACTCCTATGGGATTTGTTTTGCATTAACCTCGTGTGTGTGTGTGTGTGTGTGTTTATCAGGCATGAGTGAACCCGACTATAACCTTTATCCCAGTCGAGAGATGCAGTTGGACTGGTTGCACACTTACTTGCAGGCCTACAAGCTCTTTACCAAGAAAGGTGAAGAGGTGAGCCAGCTTGAACTGGAGACGCTCTACGTACAGGTCAACAAGTTTGCTCTGGTGAGTTTGCAGAGGATCAAAGCGGAGGAAGTTTTTTGATAATGCTGCATTTATGAAGTTGATTTATGTTTGTTTATTCCAAGGATTTGGATTTAAAAGCTTTTTGCATGTTGATTGGTGTAAGTGATATGTCTGTTTATGGATTGAGCTAGAAGACTTTTGCCTGAAGTTCTTGTTCTTCTGTTTGGCAGGCCTCACATTTCTTCTGGGGTTTCTGGGCCCTGATCCAAGCCAAGTACTCCACCATCGAGTTTGACTTCCTCGGGTAAGCAGCATATCCAGCTCAGAAAACCTTTCATCTCTGTGATGGGGAGGATTTATTTACAGGCATAAAGATCTTTATCAACTCTGACTGTGTTAAGAGAAATGGATATTAATTGCAGATAAAGAATGTACAGTAAGTGATATGTAAGTGACAGGAAGTGGTGACTACTAATGCAGCCAATACACAAGCAAGTTTTAGTTCCAGAAGATACTTTTGTAAGCTATATAAAATTGTATACTGGAAATAAATCCTGATATTGCCTTATTGGACAAATTAGACCAAATTCAGATATTTAAAAAAAAAAGTAATAATAATAAATACATTTTATTAAAACACACTAAAAGTGTGTGTGTATATATACGGTATATATATATATATACATACATACACACACACACACACACACACACACACACACATGCACATATATATGATTATTATTAAATAATATTACAAATTATGCATTTAATTTCTGCTTGAGAATTTACCCATTTTCTGCTCCAATTTCCATTCATGCATTTTTATTCTTTCATGTAAGTCAAAATATAATTTGGCCAAAGTAATTCTTGAGCAGAAACTGCTTCAAACCAAAGTTAATACCTAACTATTCACTAGACAGAATCACACGAGACCTGAAATGAAGCTGAGATCTCATGAGTTCATGGCTAAAATACCATGTCTATTGTCTTTGCACTTTAAAAATACATAAGATGTGAATCTTTGAATGAAAGTCTCAGTTGGAGGTGAAGGTCTTATATGAAGCTCTCCCACATATTGTAAAATGAATGTGGACTGTTATTTCTATTGCCCATAGAAACCAGTCAATGGTGTTTGTTTCAAGAGGTGAAAAGTAGATTTGACTGCAATAAGTTGCAGCCTGCTACCCTCTGTGACTTTGGCAATCGACCTAAACCGCACTCAAAATCCTCAGTGTTGTGTATCTGTAGCACAATGAAACTTTACTCAAGTTACTCTTTAGTTGGTTTTTTTGGAGGGGGTGAGTTATGTCATCCGTAGGCTGAGGATATTTTTGTAGGAATCGTGGCTCACTTTTATTAAACTGGCTCAAGTAATATATTCTGTAAACTTCCTACGTTGCCAGTTTCCAAGCAACAGGTCGTGGTTCCTCTCAGGCAGCACCTTTTAACAACAAATCACTGCCTGCGCATATGAGATCAGGAGGGATCCTACAGCCTGTTTAAAAAATCAGCCTTGTCGCATGTAGGGAAAGGTTAAAACAATTATGTAAATTTATTTAATCTTTTGGGTCTTTCAGAGTCAACAATTAACCAGGTCTTAAGTCAAAAATGCCACCAAAATGGACAAAATGCCGTTATGCCTTTTTAAATCTTATTTAATATTTGATGTATTTTTGGAATTCAATATAATATATAATCCAACACAGGGGCCATCAAATTATTTAAAATTGTATTTTTTGAATATATTTTATTTTAATCAGCATTTATTGTGCTATTTTGAAAATTATTTGCAGTTATTTTTGTATTTAATAATACATTTATTTGTATTATACTTGCAGTGTTGTGCTACAAACACAATAGATAAAACATAATACAAACATGATCTATAAATACATTAAAATGTGATAATTTTATGGATAACAGCAATAATTGGTCAAAACTATATTTAAAAAGTATTTGACATAAATGCGTGACATGTTGTATGTTTTTATTTGATTATAAAAATATCTACTTATAAAGGTAAAAACAAAATAATTATTGGGGATAATATTAATATAAATTTACAACTGACAATGCTTTCTTCCAATTCTATCCCATTTTTAATTTTGATTTTAATTTTAATTTCTGATTCTGTAATACCCTTTTCCTAGGTATGCTGTGCTGCGTTTCAATCAGTACTTCAAGACCAAACCTGATATAATGGCCCTGGAGATCCCCAAATGAGACGTCAAGATTGAGAGGACAGTGCTGGTATCTGCTGACCTCATTGTTGACCGTTTGACCATGGAATCAGAGGCCTTTTCAGTCGGGGCAGGGTATGGGGATACAGCAGGGGTGAGCACTGGGACCGCTTATGATTGGTTGACAACTTGTCTGCCAAGGCTTAGTTCCACAAATTCTTGATTCCTTTTTCAAACACCATGTTTCTCTTTGGGACTGAACTTCTAGTTCCCATGAAATGAGTGTGTTTATATGTTTTAATTACAATTTATTTATTAATTATTATTGGGCACTTGTTTTGCACCAAAGTAGTCCTTCCGCTCTTGGAGCCGACT
Source organism: Sinocyclocheilus anshuiensis (assembly GCF_001515605.1). Taxonomy (NCBI): domain Eukaryota; kingdom Metazoa; phylum Chordata; class Actinopteri; order Cypriniformes; family Cyprinidae; genus Sinocyclocheilus; species Sinocyclocheilus anshuiensis. The sequence goes on along the minus strand of NW_015536469.1, from coordinate 510,426 downwards.
TTGCTTTGGGGCTTCTTGTTATGGGTTTGGCGGTGTGAGAGCCATAGCAAACGTATGCAGATTTGCTGTTAAGGAGGCCTGTAGTGAAGTTTAGCAAAGATATATTGATACTGGGGGCGTTGACTAACACGAAACACCTCAGCCTGTAGATTCATAATGCTTTTGTCAAATGGTTGAGGCCCACTATTGTCTCTTTTGCGATGACAAATGCTCGAAGACCAAAAATGTGCTAATGCTTTCAGATTTATCTCACTGTGCAGTAAAGATGAGAAGAAATTGGGGTAATGGGTAAAAATCTGGGTTGTTAATACAAAAGTTTCCGGTTTAGAGCCAAGCAGGGGTGACTCAGGAACTAGATAGTTGCCAAGGTCAAAATCCTGTACTATTACGCACTTGAGCAAATTGGTTAAACCCTGCAATTAGTCACTTTGGATGAACTGCGTCAGCTAAAAGGCAAGTAACCAAGTAACCATTGAAGTCTATCTGACCTCACTCTATACATTCCCAAGAAGTCAGGGCCACGAGACCCCTCAGCCACATTTCCATCTATTTAGCTTTTATGGTTGTGAGGAGTTCCGTTGAATTTTCCACTCATCACAGGCTGTGGAATATTACCACCTGCCTCCCACTTCCCCCTCCTTCTCTCGCTCTCTGTCCTAAATGCGTTTGCATCACCTGGCAGAGCTCAAACTGAGATTTGAAAGTTATTATCTGCTCAATGATCACTAAGCTCATTCCTAATGTAAACCCCCTCCTTAAACGTCAATCTAATGGTTTTCCAAAACTGGAAACGGGGCAATATTTATGTAACAGTGTTGTGTAGTTTGATTCGGGTCACCATCTGTGAGGACTCAATGTCCTGGATCGAAAAGGACAGCATTATTTAAGGTCAGAAAATTAATTGTGGATTTAAGGATGTAATTGCCATTTCACTGGAGAAAGTCCTTGATGCCTGGACTGTCTGATTGCATGTGGTTTTCGGAGTGTTTTTCAAAACATTTTGAATTTCATCTAGTTTCAGTGCTGTTCATCTAAAATTCATTCACATTTTATTTCTTTTTGTGTATATTATGCCTTCACCCGAAAATTCAAATTACTGTATTACATGGTATCGAGAATCCAGTGGAAATTATTGAGAAGTATGACAATAAAAAATCAATAAAGCATAAAAAATGTGGAGGCATTAAAAGAAAATGGGGAGGAAAAAAATGAGCTAATGGAAACGTCAGACTGCCTGAAAAACAGATTCTATTTTCTTTTAATGCAAAATGTAATTTCTTAATTTCCCCATCACTTTTGTGATGAAATATGACCTGAATATGTGATTCCTCCATTGTGAGTCAGTACTGTATCTGTATAACTGGAATAACTGTCTGTCTGGCAGCTTCTTGAACCCAAATGTCATTTTCCTGACCGACCAGATCAGTCCCTAAACAATCAGTACAGCAGTCATTTTCAGAATGTCTCGAAACTGAAGCTAGCCGTTGCGTTTGAGCAGTGGGGTCACTGTGAAATCTCTGACTCTGTGTCAGGAGCAGGTTAATAATGAAACGCTCGGAGCCACAGGCAGCAACTGAAAGCGAGAGGCCCTTCAACAAAATCATGAATAATTTGTAGCCAATGTTTCTCTAATGAGTTGGAACTGCCTGATAGCTCTGTGCTAATATACTTTGTTCTGGTTTTGTCCACTCATCACTGCTTGGATCTGAAACTTGAATTGCAATTTTTAGGTGAATCTTGAGAAAACATTTCCATGTGAAATTTCACCCTACAATTAAAAGTAAAAGAAATAATGTTTTGCAAAATGCAGAAAATGCAAAAACATTCCCATTTTTGCAATGTTAAAAAAATACTGTGTGAACATAAATTAAAATCAGTATCAATTAAAAAATTTAAATCTATTTCACAAATGTGATATACAATTTAATGTGCATTACAGTAATGAAAAGGCTAAATGTATTAGAATTAAAGTAAGCTACTGGGATTGTCATTAAAAACAAAAAAAACAAAGGTCCTACAAACTTCATATTCACATACATCTTTCTTTTGATTTTGTGGTGAAATATGGCCCGCATATGCTCTTGGCAGTTTCCATAAGATTCAACTTTCAAGGTCAGGTTATGCTTTTTTTACATATCTTTGACACTTAGTGGTCCATGATGACTGATGACTGAAAAAGTGAAAAATATTTATATACAGTAGGTTGCATATTCCATACATGCATGAAGAATGTTATAAATTTGAAAACCACTTCTGTTTGTAAAATATTAGTTATCAATTTTCTTTTATGATATGAAGGACATTTCTAATGTGAAGGGGGAAATGTTTACAAGCACCATTCCCGTTCTTATCTCTATTATTTGAAATGACCTTGTGAATGTCCCTTTTTAAACCTCTGCTCTTAAAAGGGATGTTTACAGGAAGCATCTGTGTTGGGATTCTTGTTTCGTTTGCTGCCATGTTGAAAACATACCAAACAAGTCGGCTTCACGGTGTGCGCTTTATTTGAGATCAGTTCTTTTGTGAATGTACTGAAGAAATGTACAGATAGTGTTTCATTTATCCTTATATCTTTAATATTTCTACTTTTTTGTATATTTAACTGAACTGGGAGTGTATTGGGTTGTTAGGTTGGCATGAACCAACACAAAAAAGTGTGTTTGCTGAAGACCAGCACGGTTACTATAACGCGCTGATAAGGAGTCTGTGGAGTCTGTAAATACTGTGAAATATTGTGAAAAATACTGTACAGTGTTTTGGCTTCTATTCAACTGTGCGGAGAATAATTTAATAATTATTCACATTTTCCATTAAAATGTCAAAGTTGGATCTAATTGTGCGCAGATTTCCTTTTTCCTTTGATATATTAATAAATCTGTAATATGCATAAATGCCCATTTCGCGTGTATCAGCGTGGCCTCTGGTAACCCAAAGTGTCTTCTGTATCACACCCGGTCCAACACTTAGGTTTCCTCATTGAACTTTTGCCTGTCTCCTGTGGACGGTGACCTGTATTATGTCCCGGTAGGCACAGGAAGAGCGCTATTGAGGATATCCTGAATCAAACAAGCACAATGCAGGCACACACATGCAGGACAACATCCTCAGTGCTAATGTGCTGGAGCTAGTTTTTTTTTTTTTGCACGTCTCGCTTCAGAGATTCAGCTTGTATGAATGAGGTAAATTACCATTTTCTCAAACAACCGACTTCCTAGTTGTGCCAGTGTCGTATCGCTACATAAGCATTTAAATGCAAAATACAATGTCATGTTTTTGTTATGATGTCTGTTAAAGATCTCTTCATCTGGAAAGCATCTGCTGTGTACAAACATCTGATAGACGTCTTTAAGATGTCAGTTTTACATACATTCTAAATCATAAACATCTTTTTTTTTTTTTAAACGTCTATTTGACATCTGATAGGAATCGTCCTATAGACGTCTTGCAGATGTCAAATAGCCAGATAATGTTTATGATTTGGATTAATAATTAGCACTTCACTAATCAGAATCCAGTTATTCACCGATTGCTCCAAAAATATAAAAATGAATCTGAACCACAGAAGTAGCCTAAACATAACATTTTTATTTATGCTTCAAAAACAAACCACAAAATTTGCTTGGGAAAAATGCAACATACAGGGGGGAGGAAAAAACATGTACACCTTTAAATTATACGCTTTTATAAACAAAATAAAGTCTATCTCTATATTTTACAACAGCTGGTTTTGCAACAGTTGTCCAGATTGCGATTCATATTTTTCCTCCCTGGGGTTCATTCTACAGATAAAATACAAACCGTATATTTCTGTATCCAGCTATATACATGTCATCATTTCCTTTAACATGTTAGGTTTATCACAACAGTCAACTGGCAAATATCTTCTAAAATCACCTCTTTCAAATATAAAAGTTTATCATTTTTAACAAAATGTTTACATTTCAGCGCAACTGTAAATTGACTAGCAGCCCGATAATATGGACCCGGTCATAAGAACTGCTGGAATGATAACGCAGCTATTTTCTTCAGCACAAGCTCACTCTATACACACACACACACACACACACACACACACTAAAAAAAAGAAAAGTAAACCAAACTTTTAAAAATGGGTGTAATTTGAGAGAAGGGCATTATTCACATTTCCTTTCACAAAATGGATAGTAGAAATGATTTGCATATGTACATCAAGTGCAAAATTCTAAATTCTACTCTGAAAAAAAAAATTGTTCTGAATCATATTTTGCACTAAATCAAAAGAAACAAAAACATATGACTTTAATCTATGGGAATATTTTAAGTGCTGCAACAGTTGTCCAGATTGCGATTCATATTTTTCCTCCCTGGGGTTCATTCTACAGATAAAATACAAACCGTATATTTCTGTATCCAGCTATATACATGTCATCATTTCCTTTAACATGTTAGGTTTATCACAACAGTCAACTGGCAAATATCTTCTAAAATCACCTCTTTCAAATATAAAAGTTTATCATTTTTAACAAAATGTTTACATTTCAGCGCAACTGTAAATTGACTAGCAGCCCGATAATATGGACCCGGTCATAAGAACTGCTGGAATGATAACGCAGCTATTTTCTTCAGCACAAGCTCACTCTATACACACACACACACACACACACACACACACTAAAAAAAAGAAAAGTAAACCAAACTTTTAAAAATGGGTGTAATTTGAGAGAAGGGCATTATTCACATTTCCTTTCACAAAATGGATAGTAGAAATGATTTGCATATGTACATCAAGTGCAAAATTCTAACTTCTACTCTGAAAAAAAAAATTGTTCTGAATCATATTTTGCACTAAATCAAAAGAAACAAAAACAAAAAAAAGAAAAGTAAACCAAACTTTTAAAAATGGGTGTAATTTGAGAGAAGGGCATTATTCACATTTCCTTTCACAAAATGGATAGTAGAAATGATTTGCATATGTACCTCGAAAAAAAAAAATTGTTCTGAATCATATTTTGCACTAAATCAAAAGAAACAAAAACGACTTTAATCTATGGGAATATTTTAAGTGCAGTACCCAGATTCAAACAGCAGAGGACGCAACCAACCCGAAGAAAGACTAGTCTTCTCTGCCTTTAGCAAATCTTTAAAGGGGCAAGCTGCTTAAATCTCTGTAACAGAACAGCCTCTAATCGTCATTTTCTGATATAATAAACTGGACAAGGAGCTCAGGAATGTTCCTTCCTTTTTCCATGTTGACTAGTTTTCTTTTTTTTTTTGCTCAGCCCTTGAGCTTTGGAAAGTACCTTGGCACAGTCTTAACAGGAACTTTTGCAGGAAAACCCTGGTGACATCAAGAAGCATTATAACACAGAGGTATTAGCTTTTTTCTATGGCAAAATGATGCAGAGCTCTCAGTGCATTGACTATTTAAAGAAATAGTTCATCAAAAAAAATTTTCATTGTTTACTCACCCTAATCTCCTTTTCATTTTTGGATGAACTGTTCCTTCCTATTATTGCCAATCATTTGACATGATGTCAAATGTAGAACTTTTTCAGATACACCAAAAGTGAATATACGTATCTGTACCCCTTCTAGAAAAGCCGATTCTTGTGCAATTTCTTATGCACTTTGCAGATAACATTTACTTCATAATATGTGCAGTGACATTTGATGATTTGTAAAACAATTCTTGCACACCAGCTTCACAGTGCCTTCAAAACTCTCAAGATGTGCAGTCTCACAATGAATATTGTAGATTGAAAAAGTCTTGCTTTTTCCAAGCTGTGGTCAGTATGTAAGACCTATCCTGTCTGGCCTACACCACTGGAAAAATCTGAAAAATAGATCTAGATCTATGCTTCATTTACCATGTTTGCTGCCTTCCTAACCAACCCTATAGAACCATGTGACCAATCTGGTAGGTTTGAAACTAGTTTGCAAGGACATCCTCACAACTGGACTGGAAAACACTGACCTATACCATTTATTGGACACCATCATGTTGTAGGTAGGGATTGCAAATATGAAAAAAATATATTAGATGGGGAAAGTGCATTTCAAGTGATTATTCTGCACTAAATCAAAAGAAACAAAAATATGATTTTGACCTGGGGAAATATTTTAAGTGCAGTACCCATATTCAAACAGCAGAGGACGCCACCAACCTTCGCTGCACTTAGCGAGTCTTAAAGGGGCAGGCTGCTTAAATCTCTGTAGCAGAACAGCCTCTAATCGTCATTATCTAGTATAATAAACTGGACAAGGAGTTCAGGAATGTTCCTTCCTTTTTCCAAGTCCACTTGTTTTCTTTTTCTTTTTTGCTCAGCCCTTGAGCTCTGGAAAGTACCTTGGCACAGTCTTAACAGGAACTTTTGCAGGAAAACCCTGGTGACATCAAGAAGCATTATAACACAGAGGTATTAGCTTTTTTCTATGGCAAAATGATGCAGAGCTCTCAGTGCATTGACTATTTAAAGAAATAGTTCATCAAAAAAAATTTTCATTGTTTACTCACCCTAATCTCCTTTTCATTTTTGGATGAACTGTTCCTTCCTATTATTGCCAATCATTTGACATGATGTCAAATGTAGAACTTTTTCAGATACACCAAAAGTGAATATACGTATCTGTACCCCTTCTAGAAAAGCCGATTCTTGTGCAATTTCTTATGCACTTTGCAGATAACATTTACTTCATAATATGTGCAGTGACATTTGATGATTTGTAAAACAATTCTTGCACACCAGCTTCACAGTGCCTTCAAAACTCTCAAGATGTGCAGTCTCACAATGAATATTGTAGATTGAAAAAGTCTTGCTTTTTCCAAGCTGTGGTCAGTATGTAAGACCTATCCTGTCTGGCCTACACCACTGGAAAAATCTGAAAAATAGATCTAGATCTATGCTTCATTTACCATGTTTGCTGCCTTCCTAACCAACCCTATAGAACCATGTGACCAATCTGGTAGGTTTGAAACTAGTTTGCAAGGACATCCTCACAACTGGACTGGAAAACACTGACCTATACCATTTATTGGACACCATCATGTTGTAGGTAGAGACTGCAAAATCTCCCAGTTATTTTCTCCATCTCACTCCCCCTCTTTCGCGTTTTCCGCCCTTTCTGTCCTCCAATCCTTTCCTCCTATCTCAGTCAGTGAGGACAACCAGCTCTCCCTCACTGCGTTCACCCGCATCACTCTCCTCCCCTTCGCTGTAGGGCTGTCTGGGCCGCGTGACCTCCCGCATCTCACTCCCTTGGCCTTTCATGGGCTCCAGACTCCGAGGAAGGTAGTGCTCCAGGAGGGCAGGGTACAAGGGCAATGGGGCCATTGACACCGGCGTGGTCTGGTACTGTCCTTCACTGGTAGGGTACGGTAGCTGCTGCTCTGATTGGCTGTGTGAATAAACGTCAAACCAAACATCAGCTATTTTATAAGACTGATGACTGCATTCTCCAACCAAATGCACCACTGAAAAAAGAAAACTTGTTGAGTGTCTGCAGGCATCACCTTGGAGGGTAAGTTACTCGTTGCTCCTGTCGCCGACTCTTCATCATGGCCTTGTACTCTCCGACCCGCAGTCGTCTGCCCTCTACGATACAGGTCCGCTTCGGCCGGGGTTTGTATTTGTAGTCTGGGTAACGTTCCAGGTGCTGCCGACTCAATCTGGCCTGCTCTTCGTAGTACGGCTGCTTCTCCTGATTGGACATGGACTTCCATCGGGAACCTGAAGGGGTGGCAAACAGTAAGGTACGGCGTTATATAACCAAAGGAAAACTACATGTGGGCACCAAAAGTATGTGGACACTTAAAGGGATAGTTCACCCAAAAATGAAAATTTTATGTTTATCTGCTTACCCCCAGGACATCCAAGATGTAGGTGACTGTTTCTTCAGTAGAACACATATGATGATTTTTAACTTTAACCGTTGCAGTCTATCAGT
>NW_015536469.1:480651-501510 GCF_001515605.1 Sinocyclocheilus anshuiensis | reverse complement strand
GTTGCAGTCTGTCAGTCATATAATGGAAGTGAATGGGAATCACGGCACCATTGACACTCTAGCTACAATCTCAATTAGGAGTGTCAATGGTCCATTTGAGAGATAGGTGGCGGTAATGGACTTATAAGTCTGCGATCCGCCGTAAAGCAAGAAGAAGAAGACGCATCACGCGCCAGCTGTTGAGAACGCTCTCAGGACAGTTCAGACATTGCAATGCATCAGAGGTAAAAAACTATATAAATACTGTTCAGTTTCTTGCACAGACCAATCGTTTCGTGTCTTTACACATCAATGTATCATCATGAGCCCCAGGGTTTAATTTGGTTTTGTTTGTGTATGTTTTTTTTTACTCTCAAAGCCGTGATTCCCATTCACTTCCATTATAAGACTGACAGACTGCAACGGTTTGAGTTAAAAATCTTCGTTTGTGTTCTACTGAAGAAACAAAGTCACCTACATCTTGGATGCCCTGGGGGTAAGCAGATAACCATCAAATTTTCATTTTTGGGTGAACTATCCCTTTAAACAATAAACACATGTGCTTGAACATTTAATGTCAAAATCATGGGAGCTTGTCCTAACAGAATCCACTCACATGGGAATGTTTTTAACTAGATAATACTGGCAAATAAAGATACACTCAATTTCAGTAAAAAATGAGGTTGCACGGCTGTACATTTGATTTTATGCACCTGTCAGTAATGAATAAAGCTACTGAACCAGCTTATGTGGAAGTTTCCACATACTTTTGGCCACAGTGTGTTAGGAGCAGGTTTTTCAATGGGTTTTTTTTTTTTTTTAGAGTTGGTGAGAATTTAAATTCTACAACAACCGGGAAGTGAGAGAGAAATCAGAGTAAAAGTACAAAGTAGTACAAAAAAAAAAACAATCAGTGAACTGTAGAATTCATTGACCTAATTCTCTACATGTTGCAAATATTTGACATCGTAAGAATTTGATTTACTGACTGTATGTGTGCAACGCCGCCTTCTCTTAAAGTGTGCCGCGGGCTAAAAATGTAGCAAACTGACAGAAATGTAGGTGTGTACTAGAAGGAGCTGCGGGCCATGTTCCGGGGGAGAAAAAATCTTGAATCAGGAGGGTGTCAAGTGTCACCACAATGGAATGGAATGCGAGTGTTTTGTGAAAGGAAAGAACTGAGGAAGGCAGAGGTGCCGCAAGGGATGAGGGGGCTGAAGTTTTGGGTGTTGTTTTCCTGTCACCCCTAGAGCCAGGTGGCTGTTTGTGCCCTGGTGTGTCCCCTTTTTCATCCCCTTTAAGACCGTCTGTCCTCCTCTCCATTCCAGGGGGCAACAGTAAGTTACATGTTTGAAAATATAGACATGTTTTACAGAGTAACACCAACACTTGTGACTGTAGGTCACAAGAAATCTCAAGAAACTGATCTCAAGAAAAAGATAAAGGGGTAGAAGAGATGAAATAATAATACAACAATGAGGACAATGTTGTCAGAACAGGTGCTTCGGAATTCACAAAGAGGAAGGATTAGAGACATTATAGTCACTAGAGCATTCATTTTGTTGATGGAAAGACTGAAAATTTTTTGACAGCAACATTTAAAAAAAAAAAAAAACACTGATGGACAAAGCTACCATAATGTGCTTATAAACCTAATAACCGTTGGGCAGAGTGAAAGACTAAGTACAACAATTACAATTTGCAAATTAGAGTCACTTGTCAAACTTGTATCAATCATTTATTTTCATGAAAAATTAATAATTTAAAAATATTATTATTACTAGTTCTAAACTGGTAACACTTTAGATTAGGGAACACATATTTACTATTAACTAAGAGGTTTCCCTCTCAATAAACTCCTAATTTGCTGCTTATTGATAGTAAGTAAGGTAGTTGTAGTAGTTATGTTTATGGGATGTAGAATATGGTCATGCATTAATATGTGCTTTATAAGCACTAATAAACAGCCAATATGCTAATAATATGCATGCTAATTAATAATAAGCCAGTTAATAGTGGATAGTGTTACCTAATCTAAAGTGTTACCAACTATCTTAAGTTTACGAACTATCAATAAACTTTCACTAGAAGTAAAATGAAAATGTCTTGCCAAAACGAATGTTTTTTAAAGCAGCAGCTCCAATCTCTCTTACCGAGGATCTTGCTGATACTGGAGTTGTGCATGTCAGGGAACGCCTGCAGGATACGCCGTCTTTCGTCTTTGGCCCACACCATGAAGGCGTTCATGGGACGTTTGATGTGGCCAGAGGAGGGAGTCCGGGATTCACCAAAGCTTCCCACACCAGAGACTGCCATCTGCCCTGTTGGGAACAACAAGATTAAAAACAAAACAATCAACCTAGACACACATAACTTCCTTTTGTTTGACTACACACCCTGCAGCCAAATGCAATTACACAGGCAGGTGGCATTTGTGTTTGCTGCATGCCAAATAGGGTTTTTTATTGTATTAGGAACAGTCCTAAATCCTAAGTCCTAAGGCAGTCCTAAGGCAATTCTTTATTTGATCAGAAAAGCACGCAAAGCTAAAATTCAAGTGATCAACTGAAATTTCTTGATTGAAAAATTTGCACACATACTAGTGACATGCAAAACTACAGATCTCATAATGAACTATTCGAGGGTGGCCTGAACGACTAGTCAACTAATCTGTCTTAACTGGTAGCCATATATAATTAGATTGGGATGAGGTGATCAGACAGGTTTCTTAGGGGGCGTTTGCATGAGATCAAAGTGGTTTGCAACAGAATAGAACACAATGCAAGCGATCTTTAAGTTGACACATCATCACTCAAGAAACAATGTAAAAACTAATTTAAAGACTTTCCCATGTGAACTGACTAACAGCTAAAGCACAGCATGCTAATTAATGTAATGCCAAAAAAAAAAAAACCCGCAAAAAATTATAGTTGACCATTGTGACCCATACATACCCTCAGTGTCACTGCTGAGGTGGTCCTCATTCATCCGCAGGGACTTTCCATCATCCATCCGCTCTCGAGACGCCTCCTTATAATCAATCAACAGACAGACAGATGCAAATCCAGCTTATGTAAGACATATATAAAAACATTCATCAGTGATCACTGCATCCAGCTGGCACAGCAATTGGTTTATTACGTTAGCACTGATGCTACAGAAGCTGGTCAACATTACAAAAGCATCTCAGCCACACCTATGCTTAGAAACAAAGAGCCCTAGAGACATTTGTGGTTGTCAAATATAATTTTGAAATTCAAACATTAATGATCTATATTCCTCTCCCTTTCAAATGCATCGGCATTGTCGCCTGTCTACCAGTTCTACAAATGTCAAGCTGTTAAAACAGGTTTAAGTGGAATGCTTCAAAACCCTATTGACAACAAAGGCGAAATCACTGTCATATCTCCCTGCGGTTAAACTGAACTCAAAAGGAGCAACAAAGTGGTTGTCGCAACAGGTGTCTACGGAGACTCGAGTGTTCCGCAATTGCCACGTACTCAAACAAGTGAACACACAAGTTGCGGTGGGACTCTAAAAGCAGCTGTTCTTGGCTGAAAGGGGAATGTACCCCTTGTTTAACCGATATCATGAACCTCTGTAAACCAATATCCATCGCTGACCCTGACCGCCCCTCTTCTCTTGTAACACAGTGGGTGTTCTGAAAGAGGGGCGCTTCAAGTGTGGGCCATTAATGGATAGTTGCCCTGATGCTTCGGCCTTGAAGCATCAGCAATGGTGACAAACAGCGGGTCCCAGGTGTCGCCGAGGAACAATGTTCCCTCTAATTTTTTTCGGCACTGAGCAAGTATTTCTCTGAGCACAAACTTTAAAACTGAGCAACTTCAGCAAAAATCATTGGTGACGATATAGTCTACTCAAAAAGGGCATGTTAACTATGCTATAGTTTGATTGATGACTTAGTCCCTTCTATCAACTGTTTAACAGTAACTATGACAGTACAATATTTTTAACAAAACACATTTTATTAAACCACATTTTAATAAAACCATATACACAACAACACCATAGTGCTTCATCATCAGTCCTTTCTTGACTGGCCCTGCGGGTCTCTGGAAGGCCTCTCTCAAAACAGCATCTAAAAAACAGAAGCACCACAATTAAAAAAAAAAAAATCTGCCTGTTTTATTTCAGCAATTATAGACATTGTTTAGGTATGCACTCCCCTGTTTGTGCTTATTTCTGCTGGTGTGTACTAATACACCAAAATAGTAATCTACCCTTTAAAAAAGTGTAAAGCTTTAGTCAACTAATTCATATTTTATACATTATAATATTTAAGGATTATTAAAATTTTATTCGAGTAGAGTAAAAATATTGTCCAAGTCAAACACATTGCACATAGTAACTGAATAAACTGTTACTATTTATGTATTTATTAATATTGTAGCCTACCTTAAAACCTCTCCCGTCTGTCCTTGTTCCCTTTCCAGTGGTTGTAGACCTTGTCCAAATTTATAGGGCCCTCTGCTTGTGCAGACCAGATTCTCATCAGCTGATCCAAGTGGGTGGTCTGAACTCGGTTACGTGAATTTGTCTCGATGCAATTCATCAGACTGAAACCGCGTTCACAGTCTGCACTAGACGCTTAGAATGTCCCGCAAATGTCAATCAGCTGTACAAGCTGAGTAAACTCCTCACTTTTTAATGTCCAGGTTACCATTTCAGCAAATGTCTGCAGCGCTGCCATTTTTCGTTTTTCTTTGACAGTGAACTTGAAATCCTTGTACTGATTACAGATGCGCTTGGGGGCAGCCTCGTCTGTTTGTTTCAGAAAAGCGTGGAACTTCTCTGTCAGTCTGGTTACATAATCTATACCATGATCAAAATCAAGTGTTGAATCCAGTGTCTCTAAGCTAAAAGCAGACCATTCTTTGAGCTCACCTTCAGGAAATCGAGCATCAAGATGCTCACAGACTTTATGGACAAACAGGATAATGTCCGCTGTATTTATGGCACTGTCACATGTTTCCAACAGCTCGTTCACTCGGCTGCTCCAATAAACATGCTGTCCAAGATACTGAGAACGACATTTTTCTATTTTAGCTCTGGCAAAGCAATGAGTATCAATGATGGTAAGATTGCTTCGCTGCAAGGAGTTACAGAGCTGAGCGAGTTCTTCCAACACCTCTCCAAGCACAGTAATTGCAACTCTGTACTTCGGATCGGTCAGTTTTTTGAGACAGTATTTCGCAACCGGGTCGTCATTGTCAGCTTCTTTTGTGCAGTATTCTGTTAACAGACTGTAATTCCGCAAAAACGAATTTACAGCTTGGTAACGAAACAGCCAGCGAACCTCATTCAGAGGTCTGAAAGACAGTGAATCCACTTCTAAAACAGTTGCCAACTCATCAAATTTGCTTTTCTTCACAGAAGACCTGCTAAATAGTGAATATACTATCCTGAGAAGTGTTTCCACTTCCTTCATCAACGACACACCTTTCCAAGCATCATCAATTCCCAAACCTTCCCTATGAGCAACACAATGCTGTTCTGTAAGGTACAGTATTTGCCGTCTCAGTATTGCATTGACTCCATTATGTTTACCTAACATGACAGATGCGCCGTCAGACGTTAACATGACCATTTTCTGCAAATCAAGTCGGTGATCCATGTAGAACTGGGCGCTGCATCCTGCCAGCTGAATGATCCCGGCAAACACAGTTTTGTAAGTGACTTGATTTTGTTCCCTAAAATGTAAAGAACCAGCATTTTATGCACTGTAATGTCTGTGCTTTCGTCGACTATCAGCGTGTGGACTTGGGCATTTCTCACACTTTCCAAAGTTTTAGCTTGTACAACTGCATTAATTGACTCCACAAATTCAAATGCATAGTTTTTACTTCTCCAGCTGTCGGGAAGGCTAACATATTTTGCCAGACGATTATGAATTTCTTGAACAGACAGCATTGACGCGTTCATTTTGATTGCAAGAAGCACGTTATCGATCAATATTTTGATTTGTTCAGGGTTTGACTTGTTCCTGTTGGCAAGGTCAATATGTTTTTCTCCTCGAGAAGCTGGTTAATTGAAGTTCCATGCTTTCGATTATAAGCTATTCGATACTTTCACAGCATCAGTGTGACATTTTTGTGTTAAGTGGCGTTTTAGTTAGTCAAGTTTCCACTCTGTCCATGTTTTCCCGGTGGAAAACTCTCCTTGGATTTTAGCTTCGGAGCACATTTTGCACACAACGTCATTAGCTCCGTAGCTGAATATTTCAGACAATTTAACTGATTTACCAGGACCATCAGTTGTATCCGTTTGAACTATTTAATTTAACCATTCTTGTTTGAAAGTCAGACAAACATTTTTCTTAAGATGTTGCTGAGGTAAAGTTTCTTCTTTGTTCGTTTTGCCATTGCTGCTTACTGAGTGCCTGCGCGCTGTGTGCGCAGTCTAAAATTGCGCTGCGCGGGACCTTCAATTAGTCTGCGCGGCCGCGCAACTTAGAGGGAACATTGCCAAGGAACCTTGGAGAACTGAGGTGTGGAGTATGTGAAAGCGTGTTTGTGTGCACCAAGATGTCGACTCACCAGCCTTGTGTTGTTGTCCCTCTCACGGCCCATCGGGCCTTGTCCTCCACGCAACAGCTGCTGGGCATCATGAATGGCTTGTGTCACAACATCACCCTCTCCCAAGAAGCCTGAAGAGCGAAAGGGCGAGAGAGAAAGGAAACTTTAGACAAGGTCAAAAGAGAGATACATTTATCGCTCTCCGTCTTGTGATGCACAAATAAAGCACTTGGCTCGATCTCAAGAATATGATCCCATCCCGGATGAGCCCCTAGTCTTGAGTCCAAAGGCTTAAGACAAACAGTCACGTCTGAGGTGCTGACACATTCTCAGGGGCTGGTTCAAAGGGGGAACAGGTTTTTCTGAACTGCCGACAACTGCCATTAATACTTGGGATAGAAGTATGTTGGCAGTGGAAACCCCTACGATGGGCCCTTTCTAATAGGGTGCAGAGAGGTCTTTGAATGTGAACCTCAATGACTTCCCTCTCAAACAATGTCACGAGTGCACAGCAGGAAAACCACAGTGGATATGTCTGACTCATAAACAAGTAAAGATATTCTGACACACCTGGCTGCACAACCAAGTTGTGGAACTTGTTGTGGAACTGTAATAAAGAAATTTACAGTCACAGTCTAAATCTACTGAACAGTTCTGCTGTTGAGAGGCAGTTGCAAGATCAGTTGTAACAAAACAATCTTTCGACATGTCAAATCGGCTTAAGGCACATAGCATGGCTTCAACCTTCCAAGCAAAGCATGTTGGAGACTAGATTTGGTAGTGAGGTGTAGTGTCACCTACTCAGGCTGAGGGCAGATCGAGTAGGACTATGGGGTAGATCTCTGGCTCGGTACCCTGCTTGCAAGTGGGCCATTTCCAGTGCCTGAGGACTTGGGGTCTTGGGTTTAGCCGTGAGGTTGAGAGGTTGACTGGAATCCTGGAGCACAAAGTCATTGCGAGATTCACTAACAAATCAACAAATGAATACAACAAAGTGAAACATCTGAGATGACCTGCAGAGCAGGTGACCTGCAAGAAATGGTACCTGGCGAAAGACTGTACCACTGGACCTTTTGACTGGAGTGGAGTGTGGATTGGGCTGCAACGGCAAGGGATATTCCACTAAAAACAAACATTAACAACATCAGAAAGTATGTTTAAAGAAACAGTGCAACTTACTGAAATGTATCGTGTCTCATGTAATCGCTTAATCATTGTTTCAACCGCAAAAAGATGTCAATATAACAGCTTAAAGGGTTAGTTCATCCAAAAATGAAAATTCTGTCGCACCACACGGATACGTTGTTTTCGTTCAAATCAAAGCACAAACAACGTAGAAAACACACCCGTGTGGTGCGGCTGACACAGAACAACATACGCTGTTTGCGTTCAGTGGATACTCTCCAAAATGGCGCTACAGGGTGACGCGGAGGAGACGAATTGTTGAATAAAGTCGTTTTTTTTTTTTCTTTTGCCCACAAAAAGTATTCTCGTAGCTTCGTAATATTACGGTTGAACCCCTGATGTCACATGGATTATTTTACAGATCTCCTTGCTAAGTTTCTGGACATTGATCATGGTAGTACCCTTGCTGTCTATGGGAGGGTCAGAGAGCTGTCAGATTCCATCAAAAATATCTTAATTTGTGTTCCGAAGATGAACGGAGGTCTTACGGGTTTGGAACGACATGAGGGTGAGTAATTAATGACAGAATTTTCATTTTTGCGTGAACTATCCCTTTAATGTCACGTAACGTTACATTTACCTCATGAAAGACATTCAGTGACCATAACTTGTTAATTAGCAGGAGAAAATAACTCTAGAGAGGAACATTTTAATAAATGCACTATTCCTTATATATTTTTATTTTATTTAACTTGTTAGTGATGTCTCATATTGTACAGTATTTTTGAATAAATCTGTCTTAAAAAATAAGTTATGACAGCCACCATTTAAATGTTTATATTTCAAAAGCGAATTGGAAAAGAAACAATTATATAATTAAAATGTTGATGGGGAGCAAGACATTCAATACTGGAGTCTTATATCTGGCCGTGGAGTTTGTTTTATGCCTGTTAATGAATGTATCGTGCACAGCAGAAAAATTGCGACTATCAGCAATGAAGGCAACGCTTTTCGTAAGACTACATGAATTTCTTATATACAGTAGTGGCCAAAAATGATGTCCATAGACTGGATATTTCTCAATATTTGCTTTTAATGACCCTACAAGATTAAAAAATACATAGAAAAACCAAAAACTCACAGGAAATAAAGCATACATAGAATACAAGAATATAATCAGTTATTAATATTTTGTTGGTTCTCCCTTGTTTTTGATCCAAGCACAACTTTGCAATATGCTTACAAAATCCCTAATAATAAAATGTTTGAATAATGGTGAAGATGTCCATTTTCCTAGGCTGGACATAACTTTTGGACACTACTCTAGCTAACGTCACCCTAATTTACAAATATGCGTAAATGGTCAGTGAACATGCTAGAGATCTGCTACCAAACCCAAGCCCAATGGGACCTGGTCAACTATCAGGCTAGGTTCAGGTCAGTCATGTCTAACTTTAAGGTAAAAACTTCTAAAAGTGTTTATCGCCAGAGAACATATCTTATTAAGCTGAATAAAGTCTTTGAGCTCAGATTAATTTGCGTCCTTGGTCCTCTGCTGCAGGTTTCTTTACAAAGGCGGCTCAATTGTGTCAAGCACGCTGTTAGCCGACTAGCTCATACACTTGTTCTATTGTTCCCTGTTCTTTCCTTCTAGCCTTCATCTTCTAAGCTAAATGAGTACATGCATGCAGGCATCAAAGTTGTGCATTCACAAGAGTCTTTAAACTGAGTGAGGGCACAGTGCCATACATTACAGACGTCAATGCAAAGAACCCGCTCTGTATTTTACGTGATCAATATACACTCTAAATCAATGGCCAACCCTGAGCTATTCTTCAGGGTTTGTGCAAGGATTCACTCGGGCGGTCGTTTCAATTAGTCTTTTTTCTAAAGTTTGTTCTAAGTGGACCAAAGACATGAGCAAAACCATCAAATCATGCAATAACTACTTATATTACAGAACAGACCTTCAGACGAACATGCATTAAGAAAAGGAAAAAGTTATTTTGCAGTTAATACATTTCTAGAATAGCAAGTATTAACTCTTTCAATTCAGCTTTGCACCAGACTACTTATTAACTAAAAATACAAACCACAGCTGATAAGCTTGTGCTGAAAAGCGCAAGAGCAAACAAGTTTTTCAAATAACTGACAAAGGATATTATTTGAAGTCAATTATTTAGGGATTTTTGACAGATGCTATTTGATCCATCTGAAGATAACAGATGGCTGAATCCTGTGCCCTAACAGACTCTTATTGTAAAAGCTAACAGTTGCTCAATATGCCAATAGGTAGGTCTTTCATGCATATATCAGAATGTGCGAACAATTCACTCCATTTGGCGATGGGAGGTGAGTTGAGGAAGCTATTGAGGGTTTGGTGAAGCTCACCTGGTTTGCAGGGAATGGGATGCCGAGGCAATCCCATCTGGGCCTCAGAGGTGACGGGCAATGGTTGGGCATTGGGATGAAAGGCAGGGATCATAACATAAGGCATGTTCACCTGCTGGGTCATAGGTCACAGAAAACACCTTTAGTCACCTTATATTGTATTTCACACGGTCCAAATAGTCTTAAAGGAACAGTTCACCCAAAATGAAAGTTTTATTTTATCACTGTCATGTTATGACCTCGTATCAATTAATTGATTTCTTAAAAACAAAAAAGGAGATATAAAACAGACTGTCAAAGCTGATTTAGTCATTTTAGATGAACTATTCTTTATAGATCTTAAAATGCTGCCCAGTCTCTAGTAGTTTATACAGTGAAATAAACTGCAAGGTTTTGAATCGTGACATTCAACCTCACCTGAATTTGCTGCTGCAGTAAGTTGATTTTATGTTGCTGCTGTATCAACTGCTGCTGCTGTTTGGCGATCTAAACAGAGAATCAGCATTTAGAAACCAAACTAATTCATGCGTAGCCCGATTTCAAATAACACTGCTTTTTCTCTCGCAGACCAGAGAGCTGGTTTATCATCAACAACAACTGAAGCTCCTTCTCTGCCAGACTCTCTGGGGTTCCTGTAAACACATACGCACATGCCGGTGGTCAGGCGGAAGATGTCAGTGAAACACAAATGTGAGATGAACCACAATGGAATCACAATGGGAACACCAATCACACACAGAAACAATACTATATGGTTGCTCCATTTGATGATTTGCATGACAAAGTGCATCTATGTGCAGTATAAACACATAAATTCACCTTTTAGGTTGACACTGCCCTGAAGACCCTGCCCGAAGAACTTTTCTTTCCAGTCCGTATTCAGAAGCTTTTCAATAGTGGGCATCACTAAAAAGATTAAAAATAAATAAAAATAAAAAAATTCTACAAACAATGCAAAAGTAACTTTTAATTATTCAATTATTTACATTTTTTTATTTAAAACCGCTGGACAAAAGATGTCTGTAAAAGAAAAATACATTACATTTTTTTAAAATATATATTTATTATATTTGTTTATATATATATATATATATATATATATATATATATATATTAATTTAATATATTTAACAATATACAAAATACTTTTATAATGTACTTAATATAATGAAGGTCCTTAATGTAGTTAAATAAAGAGGTTAATAGAGAAGAAAATGCATTTTTCATCTAGATGTGAGAAACACTGTACTGAAAATCCTTGAACTTAAAACCCCAATTATACCAAAAGAAAATTAAACAATTTCGAATTGGTGAAATGGGTGAAAACAAAAGAAAATCCTTTTGAGAAAACACTCAAGGACTCTTTAAATACCAATGAGCATTTCACAAGGGCTGTTAAATGCATCAAATGAAATCACTGAAAAGCTTCACAGAACTTGAAACAAATGAGGGACTTGGATCATCTCGATGTAGACTGCATGAATAGCGATGGCATCCTAATTGATGAAACACATGTGCAAACCACTTGCATGGGTTTCCATCAAAATCATAAAACTTTTAAA
Organism: Sinocyclocheilus anshuiensis; assembly: GCF_001515605.1. Taxonomy (NCBI): domain Eukaryota; kingdom Metazoa; phylum Chordata; class Actinopteri; order Cypriniformes; family Cyprinidae; genus Sinocyclocheilus; species Sinocyclocheilus anshuiensis. The sequence goes on along the minus strand of NW_015536469.1, from coordinate 489,917 downwards.
AACCTCTTTTACTCTAAAACAACAGCCTTGAAACATTGGAACACAATGAATGCCATGGACCAAGTGTGAATATGCTAATTAGCACTCCATGAAGACCTTATTTTTGTAAAGAAATCGTCGCACTTACCCTCACTGACATTAGGCTTGCTGTCAGTCTTATCATGAGCTCTGCTGCCTCCATCTTGACTGGCAGATATGTATGATCGTATTGATTCTTTACTGGGAGAACTCTCCTGAAGAACACAGGGACCATGAAGTTAAATACTCACTATAGAAATCTTATAGAGCTCATCTTATCTTATAAAAAAAAAACATGGGGAAAAATCCAATGGCTTTCATTTATAAAACAAGACATTAACAAGATATAGATATCTAAAATGCTGATATTTTTCAACTCATTTTGGCAGATAGCCGATGCCTATGTATTTCCTTTTGTTTGGAAACAACACCAAGTCTCTCCTGTGCAGAGATTATAAACAAATTATTTTACATTTTTGGTTAGTTTTGAGCATAAACTTACTTGTTAGAACTAAATAAACAATAATACACTTCTTTTTATAGAGCTCTGAAAGCTTTGAAAATAACTATAAATAAATCAATCACTGTTTTTTTTTCTGACAGATGCAGTGGTAACCTTAACATTTTGTAATTGCATTCTCAAAAATGCGATGATCCGAAACAGTGAATCTAATCACTCTTCAGGCAAAAGTTTGCTTCAAGAATGACTGCACTGCTGACGTGATCTTATCGCTAGCACACCCTGAGCACATGCAAGTTATTCGTCTTATCGGCAAGGCATATCGGCATAATGTTTTCATATCGGGCCAATGCAGAAGCTTTTAAGCTTTTAAAAGCTTTTAAAAGCTAAAAAAAATGTAAAATTTTTTACATTTTAAGCTTTTATCGGCCGATTCCGATAATGTTCCGATAATATTGTGCATCCCCTACAAGACATAAACACTTCATAAAATTCCGGGTCATACCAAAGGAGATTGTGCATTAGGGGGCGCTGACTTCTCAAAGTCGTCTCTGTCCGACAGCTGCCGAACTGACCAATCACTGACTGGAGAGGACTGCTGGGATTCTCGGTTGATGACTCTACCTCCCGATTCGTCGTCTTCAAGCTTGATACCAACACCCACCATGGTCACATTGCCCTTGGCGTGGGGATGAAGAGCAGGTGGACTGGGCTCACACATTCTACAAAACCAAGACATTTAGAAAATTAAAAATAGAATTAATTAGTCCATGTTAATCAAAAGAAAGATACAAGTTTGTCTTCATAATCTTGCACCAAAACATAACAATTTGCTCTGCCTCTGAAACAATGTCACTTTTCAGCTGATGTCATCAAGGCCTCTTATTTTTTAACCCCTCCCATCCAACCACCTGTCATATAGAGATGCTTAAAAGCATCCGATCAATTCCTGACAGCTAAAAATCAAGTCCCGTCCTACATGTTTTCACATTAAATATTCAGTTTCATCCAGAAATACGTCACATTACAGAAGTATGCATAGCATACAAAATTTCAAGCTGAGTTAACATTTCAGCAGGAAGAATTTGGAAACCACGTCAGACTGCATTACTAACAAGGGTATTCCGGTTTTGTACGGCTACTGTCTGGAAAGAACAGAGACCACAGAAAGAAAAAAAACAGCTGACTGCTTTGCATAAGGAACAGAAGGGTTTTTGTAGAGCCCAGACACAGGCTGCCCCATTCAAACTCTTTCACCAAAGCCACTTCTTCGGAGTCTCCGGGGTTCAGGAGCCGCTCAGTGTCAGGAGAGGATATTTGTGCATGTTTGTGTTGCGTGTGCGTATCCCAAGTTGCTCAAGTCTGTCAACACACTGTCAGAAAACAGATGCAAGACTCTAGTGTGCCCATCAAGTATCTGGCCGTCTCAAGTAGCACAGCAAACCCTTATGCAATGAAGGACAAGAGGAGGAGAGAGAGACGGACGGAGTGAAGGAAAGAAAGAGAAGGCGATTTCAAAATTAGCCGAGGTCTATAAACACCTCTCCTCCTTCGCTGTGCATGACAAAAGAAACACAAGACAACCCAAAGAAAACAAACACGAGGGAAAATGCATCTCTCCCTTTCTGTTTCACTCTCTAGTTCTCTGTATGTATGTATATATATATAGCCCATTGTTACAGAGAAAGAACAAAGGAAGTTTAAACAATGGGTATGACATGGACAAAAGCAATAGGCTGCAGGAAACACAGCAGGGTAACAATACAAACGGAATGTGCCAATGGTCCGTGGCATAGGAAAAAAAATGCCGAACACTCACTGGGCCGATTCCAGTTCCTCCTGTAGTTTTTCATCCACTCGGAAAACACAAAAGTAGCCCATGCATTTATGTTAAGGCACAAGAGAAAGGTTGAACGCTTAGCTCAAACTGGGTTGAATTATTTGAAGAAAAGAACTCAATAGACCAATCTGTTCTTTTGAAGTAGTGATATGCCCATGTACCCATGCAGGACGGTGGTTTGGGTAAATGGGCGTAGTTTTCTGTTCATGTATTTGCCTGACCTAGAAGCAAACAAAGTTTTGTATGTAAAAAATACAGGAATTGCATTTGGTTGTGAGACGGTGCCACAAACTAAGACTTTGGATAATCATTGGCAGTCAATTCAGGTCGCTCTTTCGCTACGAATCAGTCAGTGTGAAGTGCAAACTTGATACGGTCTTCCCAAATCAGATTTAGATACCAAGGACAAGACCTCCTCCTTTCCCTGGGAACTGAGTGCACTCAAGAAAGATCCTTGTCAAATAACCTGCCACCATTGGTGCATTATAAATAAACACTTGCGAGGAGTCTGCGCTATTAAGTTCCTATTGTGACGGAGCTAAAATTATTCCTGTTCCCCCAGTTGAGGAGCGCTGATCCACAAACCAGGTGCAGGAAGTGTGAATTTGTCAGCTTCTTCCAAGTGCACTTGTAGTTCTAGAGATATATCCCGAGGGATTTGACTGTCAAAAAATGGCACAGCCTCAAGCTCTAAACGGACTCGTGAAGATTAATGCTAAAGCGAAGCTTCTCCACGCTCATCATGCACAAGTGTTACAATGTTACGTTGTAAAAAAAAGCAACAGCTGGATGGATAAATCTTAAACCAGCAAAGCCGAGAATTCACAAAAAAATGACATGATATGCCTACTGCACATTTTGCATGTAGCAGTAACTTTGTGAAGCATAGTGGTCTTTTTGTCTAAATGTAACAATGTGCAAATCTCTCATTTGAACTACAGAACAAAGTAAATAAAAAGGTAACAATTTCTCAGAATTGTGACTTTATTTCTCACAATTGCAACTTTGTGTCTCAGAATTGTGACTTTATCTTATTGTAAACAAGATTTTTTTATTCAAAAACAGGCTTCCTCAAATATTTCATTAGATTTAAAAAGGAAAACACACACACACACACAAAAAAGGACGGTACTGACAGCATTGTTCTTGATCCTCTTTAATCTTGGCTCCAAGCAAAATGTGAATGAGTCATGGCAAGCAAGCTATAATGGCAAGCTCTTATGTCAGCACATGCAAAACGAGCCAGAAGAATCAACAGTATGATTGATGATAACTGACAGTCGGTCTTACCAGAGAAGTCGCCTCTAGTTTGTTCTTACCTGTTGTTCGGATGTAGAGCAATAAGACGTATTTCCAAAGAGCTCTGACAGACTTTTGTAGTCTAAGATAACATCAGCCTCCAGGTTCTTTGCTTTTGAGCTAAAACACCTCTGAAATGAAATACTTCCCACGGTCAGGGGTGCACGAGACAAAAGCTTAAGTTGCCTTACAAGTCGCAACGTGTCGTGGCCCCACATTCTGGCCCGCGCTCCTCTGATGCAGATGCAAGGGTTTTTTTGTTGTTGTTTCTAACTCTCCCTTTCCTAGTGATGATCCTGAAGTGGTTAATTTCCACCTTGTGACAAGTCGGGCTTATAAAAATTGTCAAAAAGCACAAACAAAACTGTCAGGAGTGCCAAAAACAAGCCTGTGCGCGCAAAGACATTATTTTATCAATCTTTAAAAGAACAGAAGACTCGTAGTGACACAACACCAGTTTGAACTTGAAGTCCAAAGGCTCTTTTTTGCTTTTTAACCCCCTAAATCATTGCACTTGCCAACTACAGGCACATAACAATTAGACACATTCTAACTTTACAAACACCTGTTGTAAACCAGCTCTTGACACATCGTGAGAATGCAGCCGAGCACATTGGATGATGGTAGGTTTCATTTAAGACAAGACGGGTGAACTCTTTTGGGTCTTCAGTTAAAAGCAGAAGTGCTTGTAAGATTTGAGCCCATCAGCATGTGATGCAAAGTCCAATCAGCTGTTGAAACCCTACAAGAGGAGCTTCCAAACCCACCTGCCAGTAACTGTACTCTTAACAAAGATACAAAGCCTTGCCCTACACAAACGGTCTACCAACCTCAAGATCATCTGGCCAGTTTTCATTGTCTTCTGGTTGTCTCTTGGAAACGGTTCCATTTGCCAGTGTGGAAGTCTGGAGGAGCATCTCATCTTGTTATATGGAAGACGGTAGACACCCCCTTAGTAAAACTGTCCAGTGACCTCCCAGGAATGGAGAGGATAGCTGGTGCTCTCGATGCCGGATACGCAAAACTGCGGTCACAAAAGTATGCCCTATAGCGAAGGCAAACAGTAGCATTTGCATGACGTTTGCCTCTGTTATAGCTGTCCACTGAGTACTTTACACAGATAGGGATTTGATAACATTGTAAAAGTGAAACAGGAGAGGGGTATCCAGGAATAAACACGGCACAAAACAAAATCAGATAAATATATAAAGAACATTTTGTTTGTATTTTGATTTGACTGATGATGACATTTACTTTAGCAGTACAAAAAAAAAAAGGATACATATCCCCTAATAGAAGTATATCAGATAAGACTAAAAAAAGACGGGGGAAAAAATAATATGTAAATTGATCAAACAATGCTTACATTTTGAAGAACACAAGAGTAAAAACATTAGGTAACAGGCAAAACGTCTTCTGGAAGAACAATAATTTTAGGCCAATTAATTGTTTTTAATGAGAAAAAAAACATTCCAGACCAATAATCATAGGGTGTGTGTTATGCAATATCTTTAATAATTGTTCATGCAAAAGCTTTACAAACTCTAAAAGAAACGCCTTCAAACTAATCACGTAGTAATTATAGTAAAAACAATAATTTGGCATTTACGTCATAGGAAATATTTCAATGTAACTTTTACGATGACAGTTAAATCACAAACACAAATTGTTGAGTTTGCCAAGAAAACAGATGAAACAGTAGCGTGCAAATCCACAACGATGGTAGTTTTTCCAGCTCACCAGTTGTAAACCTTGTGGCAAGCTAGTAGTCAAAACACCTTTCCAACAAGATACAATACCGACTCTAACTTGAAAAACAAGCAAATCGTCCCCTTGGAATTATAAGGTTCTATCTGACATTTTTGTCAAAATTGAGTTATTCACATATTCTTATTCTGTGACAATGTATTGACATTATGTAATAGATTTTTTAATGTTGTGTACATTTTGGGACTTTTTATTTGGAAAAAAAAAAGCTTCTGTCTACACAGTCGAATGGAATGCAAAAACTTTGAAGCTCAATATCTCAAAACTACTCGGAATGCAGATAGAACCTTATAATTCCAAGGGGACGAAATGTATTTTCATTAAGTACTGATAGCTGAGCTTTGTGTAATAACAGCCCTTTTTTGATGGACTTTCCTCTTCCGTGCAGGGGACAGTCCCTAATAGTCCCCGCCTAAACTCACCAGTCTCAATGTTTTGAATGCAGAAAAGGAAAAAAAACAATGCAAACAGGGTTTACACATGAAGAAACCACAAGGACACATGGATTCACAGCAAAACTGTGTTATTGGTTTATGTCATGATGAATCGAATATTGTTTCCGGGTACTGCTTCAAATACTATCTCAACTGCCATTTATGAGCACTATATATTTATAGCACATAAGCTTAACTCACGGTTTATGATACAGTCTCTGGGCTCATGCTTTCCTGGACACCAATATTGTACAAATTCAGAAAAAATGAAAGATTAGGATTTATGGTTTTTCAGTAGCAATACAGCACACCGTGGGTGTGTATTAGCACCATTTGTTATTTGCCTTTGGGATCTGATTGTTTGCATTTGGTCCCGGAAATGGTGATGTCTGTATTTTTGTAACTTGTATATACTTGCTTGATTTGAATAAAGTTTCCAACTTTCTTTAAATCTTCCTGGAAATTAGGAGCAAAAAACAGACTGGGGATTTCAATTCCAGGTGATTCCTCAACTAAAGAAACTTTTAAGCCCCAGGAGGTTATGTGTATATATGTATATGTATGTGTGTATATGTGTGTATATGTAAATATGTGTATATGTAAATACGTGTGTGTATATATATATATAAAATTAAATACAAATTCAAAGTTTTTTTCAAAATAATTTTCAAAACTATATTTGAAGCTTTATACGAATTACACACATTTTTCTAAGTTGTAACCAAAAATGAAAGATTACTTGAATACTTTTTACAAGAAAATATTTGTTTAATACATGTTTAACCTGTTGTTTTTAGAGCTTTTCAAAAAATGACATTTTGTCCCCATTTACTCCAAAACATGTTACTTGATTTACTTTTTTCCAAGTACTACGATCCCAAAGTGTGGCATCATTTAATAAAACTATTTTAGTTGCTGGACATGATGAACAGAACTAAAAAAAAAAAAAAAAGAGTAACTAATCAAGATTTACCAAAAGTTAGACAAAAGTGAAAGTGTGCTCAAGATAAAATCTATACGCAGTATCATTACGCACAGTGGGCATAATTTCCAATGAATCAAGCTGTAATTCTGTCAAATTATGCAAATTGTATGTGTATTTATGATAATACACAAATAATATATATTTTATATAAATATACAAAATGTTAGCTTTTCAATTTGCCTTAACCACAAAAACTGTTTAATATGTCAGTCCCATCATTTCTATCATAGAATGTTTTTAAACAAAATATCATTTGAGATGTTGTGGAAATATCATAAAAAGTTCATAATTTGGCATATGATGCATGTAAACAAATTAAAAGAGCTACGTTTTCAAAAGTCCACAGGGACAAATGTGCCCACAGCTGAAGCAGCAGTCTCGCATATTTCCCATAAATCAGCCCGATACGCCAAAACATACATTGTCTGTGACTCTCTCCAGTCAACTTTGTCTTTTTCCACAACAAAAACAGCTCTAAAGATCAGAATTTTGGGCTCATGTTCTTTTGAGACCTTCTAAATAAGACGTATAAATGGGAAGATGGTATGACCACGCTCTGGACACAAAAGAGGGGGAGAGGAGAAAGAAAGGAGAGTGGGTCACCGCCGTTTTTTCCTCCTTGTGCTTTTGAGAAGCGCAAGTTAAAAAGCAGCCTCTTTCATTGTGCCTCTCTGGGCCTAAAACAGTCCAGTTATTCTGGCGCCAAGTGAAAGGCTAGTGTGGCATTTATCTGAGAGACAAGAGGAGGGGGCAATGAAAGGAGGCCGAGCACAAAACACACTTGGAATAAAGAAATATAACAAGGGAAAGGGAATAAAAGATGTTAGTGAAGGGCCCCCTTTGCGGAAAAAAGGCGCACAAAAACCTTCCGCCACCCCCTTCAGGCAAAGAAAGACAAAGGCGAAAGACATTAAAATGTGCTATTTTCGAAGCCTGGCACACTTTTATATTCAATCTTGATTCAGATTTTTATATAAGCATACAAATGCAGCAGTTTGTGCGTGATGCATTAGACGTTGTTTTCCAAAGCTACGGATCATAACGTCAGCTCCACAAGACTCTGGGTCTTGCTGGCATGTCCTTGAATGACTACGGGTCTTTGAAATAAGTTAGGGGTCTTTGAGGAAAGACAGTGCATCTATGGCGTTGTCATGGCGACCAGATCAGGCTGTTTTGTGCTGTGAGGAACACAACAGGTAATTCTAAGGAACCACAGGTCCCATTCTCCAGGTCAAACTGAAGATGTTTAGGGAAGCACTGATGATAACAGAACTGTTTGAATGATTTAAGACCTTACACTGATCCAAAAAGGCATAGTTCACACATCATTTTAAACCAGTGGAACATGAAAACAGATCATTTGCATAATGTCCATGCGCCGTAAAAGTAGTCCATATGATTTATGTCCTATATTTGAAGCTTCATACGAATGACACAAAGTCGTAACTATAAGAAAGATTACTTGAATACTTTTTACAAGAAAATATTTCGGTCTTTTTGCTACAAAATTTCATGTTAAATTGGGTTACTAATAACACGTTTAAACTGTTGTTTTTAGAGCTTTTTTTTTTTTAGAGTCAAAGGCATGCAACACAAATGCATTTAGAGTTGATTTACTAGAATCATTCACAAAAAAATGACATTTTGTCCCCATTTACTCCAAAAACACAATAGAGTTAAATGTTTTTACAAAAGGGATTTTGGATATATCTCGTTTGTCACACCACAAATCTGTCAACAGCCATGAAAAAATGCAAAGCTTATTTATTCAGCTTTCAGATGATGCAGAAATCTCAATTTTTAAAAAAAATTGACCTTTTTTGTGGTCCAGGGTCACATATTATAATTACAAAGAAACTGCTTTTTGAATTAGAAAAACTAAAATGGTATTTACTTGTAATCTTACAACTTTTTGTACAGTGTAGATAGGAGATAGGAATAAAACTGTTTTGGTGCTACTGAAAAACCCTTTAAAGATACATACTGAAATTGAAATCTATTGACACAAATAGATAAGAGTGCATTAAGAGTTATTTTTTTTGCACCCTCAGATTCCAGATTTTCAAATAGTTGTATCTCTGCCAAATATTGTCCTATCCTAGCAAACAGCTTTCTTTTATTTATTCAGCTTTCAGATAATGGATACATCTCAATTTCAAAAAATTGATCCTTATGACTGGTTTTGTGGTCCAGGGTCACATTTGTGAAATTAACTAGCAATTTCTGAGTGAAAACTGTTTCAAGGTAAATCCTACACTAAATATTTTTCAGTGTGTGAAAAACTGACTTAAATCTTAGTCGTTATGTGTAATGGATCTTCTCCTTGCCTCGCTAGACTGGAAAAAAATTGGTGTAGAAACAATTTTTAATCAGAAATTGCTAGTAAATGTCACATGCAATCAGTGTTCGAACTATACCGTGGACTTTGGGGGAGCCCACTTTTTTTTTTTTATAAAGGGGGGG
>NW_015536469.1:453852-480523 GCF_001515605.1 Sinocyclocheilus anshuiensis | reverse complement strand
GCGCTTGCGCCAAAAGAGGGCTTTTTTGAGACCCCCCCAAAATTTCATAAATCATGTTTTCAGGGGAGCCCATGTCTTATTAAGGGGAGCCGAGCTCCCCCTAGCTCCCCCGTAGTTCGCACCCTGCATGCAATGCAACAAACACATTGAATTAAATGTGTAATTTTGAAGTAGAAAGACTAAACATACTCTAGTAATCTGTTTTGTTTACAACTTCAAAAAAAATATATTTTTTTTTACAGTGTATCAAAATGTTGTAAAACTATGGAGAACATGAGGAAGAGTAAATAACGAAAGAAGCTTCATTTTTGCATGAACTACTTAAAACTAGAACAAATCGAGCTAAAACCAGGCAGAAACTCGTCCGTTTTTTCTTCATGGTACCACCTGGTGGCACATTCAGATCGCAGAGCTCCATCGTTCAACGTGTGGACCCAGAAAGGAAGAGAAGACGAAACCTTCACCTTTTTCAGGACATCCTGAGACCCTGCGCCTCCCTCCCCACCCCGCCCCGCTGGCCACTTCACCGGTGCAGGATGGAGCACGTGGGCTCCTGCTGTCAAAAACAGGATACACACTCACCGCACGGCTGAGAAACAACGGTTAATAGGTGGGAAAAGAAGGCATGACGGAGGAAGACCAGAAGGATATGATGGAACTGTAGAAGGATTTGGGATGTTGTGAGAGAAAAAAATCCAGAACTGGGTGAACATCAAGTTTACTTCTGCTTGTGAGAAGTTTTATCTATGAGCTATTCAACTAAAAATGTAAAGAATATTTCACCCAAAAATGAAACGTTCATGTTTATTTTCTAACCCACCCTTTTTCTGCATTGTGGACACTACAACCTGTTGTATTGAAAAGAGCTTTAGAATTCTTCAGAAATTCACCATATGACTTTGGTTTTAAAGTAAATGAGGACAAAATGTAATTTTTTTTTTTGGTAAACTATTCTTGTAAATCAACTCTAAAAACATGCGTTGCACGTCTCCAAAAAACCTGACTAAGAGGGAAAAGAAGCAGTCCTGTGACTGGGTCAAACACAGTCTCCAGTCGTGTAGAAGAATGGTGAACAAACAAGACAGAGCGAATGCAGCACGGGAAAGAGCGACTGGAAAAAGTGTCACTGCTAGCAAATGTTGAGCTTGTATTTAAAAGCCACATCAGTATGCAGTATCACACATTCTGATAACATCTCAGAGATGCTCCTCAAACATCTTACACAACTAGAGATGAGAAATACACACTTCCACTAACATACAAACACAACCCTCATTTCTACAAAGCCCACCTACATTTTTTTTAGTCAAGCGCAAACTTTAATTATCACATTGCCTATGTCAGCAGTAAAATTAAGTTGGCTTGCAAGTTCTTTTTTTTTCCGCAGTCACTCTTCCAAACACAAATACAAACTTTTAAGACAGTCTTAAACTTCAGCATTTAAAACCCAACCTGAAAAAATGTGGTTCAACTGTAGAGAGGTGATATTTGTCACCTCTTACGTACAGTGACATAAACGGACGGCTTTCTGGAAAAGGCGCTTCCCCCAAGCTTTCACTACATTTGCTTTCTTTGTAAGCGATGAATGTTACATTTCTGTGATTCTTTGTTAGTGATGAGTCAACTGTGAATCTGAGAAGGAACTAAACATGTTATTTCGCTTTCATTGAAAAGCTCAGGTGTCAAGCAGCGTGGTTAAAAAAAATGGTCTGAGAATTTGACATTAGTAAGGAACTATTTCTTGTGTTTGTGGTCTAATTGTACTAAAAATCTAAATTTGTAAAGTCATCTACATGTAAAAAGAATAATAATGATTTCAAATCTCATCTCTTATTTCCCCTTTCGAAAGGGGACAGATAGACAGATAACACTGAAGCATATTATTATCTCTCTTTTTAGTACAGATTTTGCACACTTAACATGGTAGAGATAATCACAGTGGTTTTTGAGAACCTAAATACATCGCTTTTTTAATGTAGATCATGTGTAATAATGAAAAGGTCATAAAGACATCAACCTGAATGTATTTTCAGACAATAAAAAAGATCTCTCAGCACTACACCTCGCGAACCTCAAAATAACTGTCATTATCCGAGTTCCCCAGTGCAATCTGTGGACTGTTTGTGTGAGTGTGAATTAATAAATAACAATCCTTGATTAATTTGTAAAGAAACAAATCATGATGCTACGGCGGTCTATTAAAATATCAACCCCGCAGGAACACTACGCTGTGTTCTCAGAAGTCACAGTGGAGGCCACTGCAGTTCATGCAAATAACTGCGGGACTATTTCCTGGTCACATTCATTACACCTGAAAGCGACCTTACTGTATTAGAATGACAGTTTATCCGACTGTAAGTGAACATAGCAAGACATTTGTATTTTTACACATGACAAACAAACAAATGAAGCCCACACAAATCTGTTGACAATATTTGCACTGACGTTATTATTCAGATTAATGTAAATAATTAAACCGAATGGAATATTACATTTACTGTGGCTTTTTTATATTTCTAGTGCAAAGACATAATAATTAATTATTTACATATGAATTCAATGTATTAAAACACTTCTGTAGGAGATTAAAAACTTGTATTAAAATATTTTATACAGTGATTTAAAAGTATAGTAATTAATGAAAACCTATGATTTCGTGTTATTATATTATTTCTAAACTACTAGCTTTACAAATTTTTATCAACTTGTTTTTTAATTAACCAGAATTAGCCACAGGAGTATTTTTGAATAACTTTTGACTATATTTTCCAGATTCTACAACCTACAAACTAGAGCCATGGGAACATTTCTGTTACCTGAGCAAGATTTGAATAGTGCATGTTTGTCTGCTTTTCTTTGTCTCCTTTCGATTTTTTACGTCATTCAGCACAATTCTTTCCCTAATTTAAACAATTATACATTCAGGGCATAAATCCACCCTGCAATTTGCCCCTGAAAATTTTATATGAACAACTTTGTTTAAGCTCACACCCAAACCAGCATATTCAGTCCAAATCAAAGTCATGTTGAAGCTTGCATCACATAAAACTTCACCTTTTGCCCATCACATGCTTTAATAAACCCGAGAACATGCTGCAGAACAAACACACATGCTAAATAAATTCAAAAGTCCAGTCACAGCATGAAGGATCAAACCAGTTACTCAACTCAAAACAGATTTAAGACTTACAGTTTTCTATAATATAATATAATATAACATAACATAATATAATATAATATAGGTTGAAATTTTCAATTAAATATATTTTATAAATGGAATTTGGCGCAAAATAATACTAAATCGCATAAATGTGCTGCCAAAACTAAATAAAATATTAAAAAATAGAAAAATAGATAGCACTAAAAACAATTCAAAAAATGTAAAAGCATGAAAACAATGCAAAACAACTGAACACAAAGCACGCAAGTTTGCAAAGCAAGTCTTACCTAAAGTGTCTGAGTTGACTGTTATGACAAAACACAGAGAGGGATGCTCGTTTTGATGGGCGGCTGTCAGATTGTGTGCTGAAATTTCTCTGTTCTAATGTTCTAATGGAGGTCTGTCTAATTTCCGCTGTGGGTCTGAGCTCATCTCATGGTAAAGAGGGTAGGTGGAACAAAAACTGGAGGTTTTTGGGAACATGTAGGCGAAGAGTGGCACTTTCCAGTTTCCACCTCTCACGTGCGGAAAGCACTTTTACCATTTCGGACAAGATAACTTGCGATTAGGGATTATTTATAGAAGGTAACGTGCTCACGTGCTAATGACTTAAGATGGATCGACAAAAATGTGTACAATATAGTAAACGTTTAAGACAGCAAAAAAAGTGCATTTTTCTAACTTCTGACATGCATTGCTTAGAAACAATGATCAACAGCATTTAAAGTTTAAAAAGGAAACCATTTTTGAGAAGATAACATGCTGTTACAGGGTTTTTTTAATAGCAGGTCTTCAGTGTTCCTAAACATTATGAGCAAAACCACCGTAACAAAACTTTGACTAGAAGTAAGCTGGCATTTACAAAACATGCAAAGATTTACAAAGTAATCTAACATGTTTTAGAAGTTTTAAGATCTTTACATACAGAATTACAGTTCATATTTCTGACAGGGCCCCAAAACACTGAGCTCTTTGACTCCAAACTCAAGCGGCTGAACATGACGCACTCAAAGCGTGAAGATGATTTGATGGACAGCCGCTATGATCGAATGCATTTATCAGTGTGAGCTTCTCTGGCCTGCTCTGTTTGATTTCATTGATGTTGTGGCGAGCCCTGAAAAACTCACTTAACAAGCTATTGTTGTCTCTCTCTCATCAAACCCCGGCTCAATAGGACAAATGAAACAATGCAGACCCAAACAGAAGAGGTCAAAGTTTGAATGAAAACCTAGCCTATGGGAAATAACATCACGAGGTTGTCCGTCCATCAGTGCTGCAAAAGTTTCAGCAGAAGTTCTCAGCGCAACTCTTTCAACTTTTTCTGCATCGTGCATTTTGGCTTTTTTTACTGAAATTATCCAGGTAAAAATATGACAGATGACCAAAAATGCAATGGCAATCCTGTCTAAAACAACTCCAAGTGTAGTTTTTTTAAGCATATAATAATTTTATATGAAGACAAAAGTAGTGTCCGCCTTGATATAGAAAGGAGTAAAGGAGAGATCAATATATTGGCCAGGCCAATTAATTTGATGATACTTGGCCACTTTAAAACAATGTTCATTTGGACAAATAATGGGAGTATTATTACTTCCTTGCATTAATTGGAAAATCCCAACAGCTTTATCAATGAATAAAAATTCTAATTCATAAAATAGTGTCAAATAAGTGGTCGTTTACTTCTCATTTCAGCTTTTCGCTGTCAAAACTGCATTACGATAATGACCATACTTTGATCCAGGTATCAATCATTGGAAAAATCAGTCGGCCACTAGAAACCAGAAGAGAACTAAAAAAGCTATTAAACAACTAATTTTCAGTATGTTTGCCTTCCAAAGAGCTGTAATGTAAATTTCAGCCTTGATTGTCAGATTAGAGCACCACAGAGTTTGTATAAATCAGCCTGTGAAGTGATCTGGGCTCAAGACTTTGCAGAGACCGGATGTATAGACACACTGAGAGCTAGAGAGAACCACCACTGGTTTCCTCACCTCTCAAACGGAGTACAAAGAGATGGGTAATAATGGAGCTGAAACAGAGAGGGATGCAAAGAAGGAAAATAAGGCATAGCGTAAACATAAGATGGGTAGAAGCGAGGGGGAAAAAAGCAAAAGGTCAGAGACTCCCTATTGACAGGCAGCTTTGTGCGCAGTCAGCCACTGTGAAGCCAAACACTCTCTGACACTTCACCAACTTCCCCTTTAATGATCCGTCGACATGCCCGCTCACAATGGAGGTGCACAACTCAGGTGCTGGATGTTCTTGACGGGATAAAAGCGGGATATGCTGCCTGCACTGGCACGACAGGCTTATTTAACCATGCAGACACAAACCGGGACAATAAAATGTCTACTTGGAGCTCAATATCAAAGTTTAACACCTATTCAGAGATTGCGCCACAGTCGGTCTGCCCTGAGGAGCTCTGCTTTCTGGTTATTCCGGAAGGCTGATATTCTTCAGCAGAGAGATCAACAGTTCACTTCACACAGAAAATCTGTCAGACCTGCCTGAATAGCAACTCTTAGCAAGTCTCAAAATGAAAAAAAAAAATAAAACGTTCAGAGCCAATAAAAACAGAGTTGAGTGTAATCCATTGAAATCAGATAAGTAACAACAAAGTCATATTCAACTACTGATGTACAGTGATAGACAGTTTTTATATTATTAATACATTTTATGAAATTATATTTGTGTGTGATGAATAATAATATCAAATTATATATAAAAAATAAGATAATATAAATAATTATACATTAAATAAATTACATTTAATGATTAATTTTTTTTAATAATTAGAAAACATATACATTGTTAGAAAACATATATTGTCAGTGCAAAATTTGTGTTCATTTAATTTCAGAAATTTTGTGTAATCTTATTTGCTGTCATTAAACTGTATAAATCAAAGCAAAGAGCCACCTGCTCTTTAGATACCGACATCAGCCATTGAAAGGCCCATACGGGTCAAGCATTACTAATGTGGGCTGCTAATTTCTTTAATTTTTCTTCATAAGAGCCTAAAATAAGTTCTTAGGTAATGCACCTTAAAGCAAAAGAATGGTCATTTAAGACCCATTAATAAGTATTCAGTTCACTTTCAGAAATGAGTGATTAAACAACCCAAACAAAGCAATCTGAGCAGACAAAAACATCAATTAAAAATGCATTTAATTGTTTTTAGAAAGTTTGTCAATATAAGCTCACCTCATATATAAGATAAAAACAAATATCTGCAAACGCTTGCTTCTTTTCCTATTCAATAACAGGCGTACAATTTCATGTCAAAATAAGTAGGAACTTCTTTGAAATAAAACAACTAAGAACTGCTTCTTAATGTACAATGGATTGCTGCAATGGCCTTGAGAGGACATTAAATACATTTTCAATCAATAGTAATTGACTGAGTACGCAATGAAAGCAGGTTGTCATTTCCTATCATACCGTATGAGCAAACATGCTGTTCTGACACACACACACCACAGAACACTTTCAGGTAAGAAACTAGTTCATTTGATACAGAAATATTAGTCACAGTGAGTTTTGTTTACTCTGCAGGTTCATAAAACCGGGCCATTTTGACTTTAAGGATGCATAAAACGCTCGCTAAGGTGATTCAGGTAGATGATAATGTGAATCAAAATCCTCGTTCCATTGATCTACTTCTGTTAGTTTGTTGTATCTCTCACTACAGACAGAAACAAACGTGTCGAACGTGCCAAACACTCGTGCGTAAAGTTTCAAACAAAGCGCCATTTGCCCACTTACCAACTCCAAAAGAACTGTGCGCTGCGCTTTGCGCTCCCCAAACTTTATTCCTTCAGTCTTTCCGTTGTCTCTGGGCCGCAGAATCGATAACGCCGCATGCAAAATGTGGTTTCCCCTCGTGTCAATGAATAATACGCCTCTGTCTACCAACGGCTTACAGCACAACCCGAGACTCCGAGCGCACAGCTGATGAATGCGTCGCACTCTCGCCGATCCAGCCTCCCTTCACTCCAGAGTGACTTTCTGGTGTTCAGTTTCCAACATTCTCGGTCCTGCTGCGTGTCATTCACCTCCCTCTTAAAGGGAAAGCTCTTCTTTCTGGGTTTCCCTTTGCAAAAGGAAAAATGCTGGGATCCTTGAAGGGGGAAAGAGAGATGCTCTATTCATGAGTACCTGCTGTTTCAAGTTCATCTTTAATATAATTTTATCATTTGGTTAATGTGGCTTTAATGCACACAATATGAGAAAATATCCACATAGAGTTTTGGAAAAACATGCATGCATAACATGCATTTTTATACTTTTTATTAAGAAAAAAAGTATTGTTAAAAAAATTTTATTTCAGTGTAATACTGACACAAATCTGAAATATGGCTGTAAATGATCTGTAATATGTTGTAAGGACTTTTTTCAATTTGAAAGTCCACTAAGTACCTGCAGTAGTTTCAAGTTAAGCTTTAAAGTTTTAATGTCATTCTATGCTTTTTAAAATGCAGCTTTAATGCACACAATTAAGAAAATATCCAAGTATGCAGCGTTTCAGAAAAGGCACATACACATTTTTATACTTTTTATTTACAAAAAAAAAACATTGAATTTCAATTTGAATCATTTCAATTTTAGTCTAATCCTGACACAAAAATATGGCGGTATATGATCTGGAATGTGTCGTATGGACTTTTATGAAACTTTAGTGCTTTTTGTAAGTTTTCAAAGCCAAAACTAACTAATTTTCATGGTTTGCCATGACATGAGAGTGAGTAAATAATGCTAAATGTATGTATATATGTTGCATGTCATCTAAAGAACTGAGAAAAACATTTATTTCATTCAATTAAGTCAGTAATTCAAAAAAGTGTGGAGGAAAAAATTTAAAATTGTATTCCTTTTTTAAATCAAGTGTGAAATATGCTATGACAGAAAAATAGCAGCGTGCCATGTGCATGCTTGCCAAACCTGACACACAATACTTAAACATTTTGAGCAAACCCTCAATTAAGACCTTTCCAACAGCAGCGTCATTGTACTAAAGTTCTCTGTAACGAGGGGCTACGTCACAGACACCCCGTGTGACATTTGCACGGGGACCCGTTAGCCAGTGTGAATCACCAGAGTCCTTCAAAGCACTCCAGACCTGTGTTTTTATGTCTCTTTCTGTCTCTTTTTCCCTCAGCGCACACACAACTAGCCATCGCCGCGCAGGGGTGAGAGCGCAAAGCCGATGTGCCATTTCTAATCCCCTCTGTTCCTGCCTTTGTGTAGTGGCCCAGCAGGAAGTAGGAGCTGGGCAGACAACAATTAACAAAAGAGCTGTGAAGAATACAATTAGCCATCAATAGGAAACCACAGGCCTTTGTGCCTGTTTCCATGGAGATGCTTGACTACCACTATTCCAGGATTACAGAACCTTACCCCCCCCTCCACAACACCACCACTTCTTCTGTGCTTTTTTTCCACTCCGTCTTTCTTTAACCCTCTCCATCCTTCTTTTCTTCCTCTGCCTTTTATATCCACCTCTCTTTCTTTATTTCACTTTATTATGTCACTCTCTTGTCACTAAGTAACTCTGGGGCTTTAGATGAACGCTCGCATCTTTGTTCTGCTCAGAGCTGTTCAGGTCTTCTACCTTTGTGTCTCCCGCTGGGCTGAGGTGAAGGTGCCGAATTTTTTTTTTCATTACTCGCTCCCATTTTCTTCATTTGTCTAAAGGATTACCCAGACTGGAGCTTTGTAAGGGGTTGAGAAAGACCCGAGCCGATATAACTCCTCAGTGTTCTAGCTCTTCTGAAAAAAAGGTTATTGAAAAAGAAGTCTTTATTGTCCATCTGGGGACCGTACGCTTGGACCCGCACCCTTTGTCCTGGAGTCCATAGTGTTTATTAGTGATTCACGCTGTTGTTTATCACAGATAATGAGATTTTTGTTCTAAAATCGTGTTACAGTGATTCCATTTTCGTTGTGGAAACGGTAACAGATACGTTCCAAATATGTTCCTCTCAATTTCACGTCATTCTCACAATTTTTTATGAATCAGAACAAATTTCTGCCTAAATTCTTTAAAAACATTTTATTTATCATTGAAAGTTGAATTAAACCTAGGTGTTTGTTTTAAAATGGTTTTAAGAACAGTTTACACAGTTTAAGGCCAGATGTTGCCCTAATAACTTGAGAGTTTTTATCAAATGCCAACAAGATCATTAGAATGTTCCATAAATATTCTGTATTTGTTTCTAACAGTTGCACAACCTTTAGGTCTAATACATACTCTAAGAAAGCACATGAACACAAATGCTTCCATGCAAGTTGATTTTATGCATTGCATCTCGAAATGTGTCAGAACGCAATTCGTAATTTAAGTACATGTTGCATTCTCAGTGTTAGAGGGTACAGTGGGTACGGAAAGTATTCAGACCCCCTTAAATTTTTCACTCTTTGTTATATTGCAGCCATTTGCTAAAATCATTGAAGTTAATTTTTTTTCCTCATTAATGTACACACAGCACCCCATATTGACAGAAAAACACAGAATCGTTGACATTTTTGCAGATTTATTAAAAAAGAAAAACTGAAATATCACATGGTCCTAAGTATTCAGACCCTTTGCTCAGTATTTAGTAGAAGCACCCTTTTGATCTAATACAGCCATGAGTCTTTTTGGGAAAGATGCAACAAGTTTTTCACACCTGGATTTGGGGATCCTCTGCCATTCCTCCTTGCAGATCCTCATGGCTGCAATATAACAAAGAGTGAAAAATTTAAGGGGGTCTGAATACTTTCCGTACCCACTGTATATAGTATACTGTATACTGTCATAGAGTAACATTAGAAGAAGACTGTACTTGAAGATGGAAGAGAATATTGCCTTTTAAGCAAAATTTTTCAAATATGTGTAAAACTCGTTAAATCTGGTTTAATGACACAAAAATTTGAAGGTATCTCTATCGCTCCTTTGAGGTTCATCATAGCCACTGTAACGCACAAGCAATGTTAAAGGTGAAAAAATATTAAACTCAATATATTTTCATCATATTTACATACTCAGTTTGGTATATAAAGTGTATATGCTGTGTTTGTGTGTGTGTGTGGGCCTTACTCATAAAATTTGAACAATTTCAGCATAAATTGCTTGGAAAACCATTTTGAATGATTTTCCAAAAAGGTTTCCCAAAAAGATTGGGATGCTCAAACATACACAGTGATATTTCAGTGTTTACGTTTTTTTGAAGGACTCAACCTATGAATGGTTTACTTGTGAACTTGCATAGAGTATGTTTCTGGCATTAGATAACGTTGTTGGAACGTTCCCCGTGAGCTCCCAATGTCAGTACAGACATTTGTCCATCAAGAGATTGGTGAACCCAAACACTCTACATCTTGCGTGCGTTTCTGCAGAACCGTGGCATTTACAAATGCAAATGAGTCCATAGAATGAAGACGTTCATTCAGTCTTTTGGAATACAACCAAGCGTTCTTTAGACCCCTTGTCTTCATTAAAACACAGCCCGCCTGTCAGGCCTTTTAGAATCACTCTGTATTCTCCGCACTACACACTATGCCAATTAGGCAATCATTGTGACTAATAAGAATAATCTCACATTGTGGTTGCAAAAATGGCACATATTATAAAAAGAACTTTGGGAGTGGATATGCCTGTGTTCTCTCTTCCTGTTTGCTTGTGCATAGCTATGCTGTTCCCCCCGCCCCCCGCATTGCCTATTAAAGATCTTTATCAACACATGCAAATGCGTCTCATTAAAAGCATTATAAATGATGATTAATTTCACGTTTTCCCATTGCAGTGAATAAATCTGATTATCTACATGCAGATATTTTAAGATACAAACATGTTTTTTGAGCTTGTTTCAATACGTGAGAACGATAAACTGATTAGAAGAGGCAGATTTAGGTAGTACACAGTGTTTTACCACAGTATTTCAGTGATGTTATCAGGCAAGTGCTGGGAACATTCAGAATTCACATTAAAATTGCTTTGTTAATACGACAAAACATATCGTAGCAATTCATTTAGCTTCCCAATAAGTGATTTAATTTTGAACCTTTGACATTTTATTGATTAACTAGGCCATCAAACCAATCATGCTTGTTCAATGTGGCAGTAATGTGGAATTGTGGGAGAATGACATAAACCACCATGAAATGATTATTTTCCTTTGAAACTGCTATCTGCTCTGCTTACTCTCCAACCAAAATGGCATTTTTGCCTATGTATGCACTTCACAAAAACCAATGTGTCCTCATAAAAAGCGCAAAAAAATGTTGATGGGGAAATAATACTGAGCCAGATAGTCTTTCAAACCGCATGGGAGGGAACCAGGGTGATATAGAACAGCAAACATGACAGATATTTGGCCAAAAACACATATGCGATAAGGTCGAGCGTATTATTTCTGAGAATCATCGGAAAGCCGCAACCCGTTCCGATTTCTGTTCCGTTGATTTCAAGCAACAAACGTGTTTGTGTGAAACATTTCATGCAAAACATTCCTTTTCGACCGCAAACGCTCAGTGAAATCACAAGAATCAGGTCTGCACAACCTAATTGAGGTAAAAGCAATAGCAAAAAAGCAGCAGGTGGTTTGAGAACCAAAAGGTTTGAGTGGCAAGTTGGGCCTCGTTTATTTTCGGGCCAATTACAAGCTTTTTGTGCAACTTGGCTTTCATCAAATATCTCATACCTGAACAAAATGGGTTGAGAGGCACCAAACAAGTTTATCTGATGGTGCTTTCAGGCTTTTCGATGTGCCAGAATTCAATCTCCAAACCGGGGGATACGGGCGAAGGGCATTAACCTCGTCGGTTTCATGCCTGCTTGTTTGGAACTCACATTGTAGAATGAAAACCTCTACAGAAACAAGCATCACAGCTCTGCAAAAGTACAGTATGTATGACAGAAAAGATATTGCAGATGTTAAAAGGGAGTTGAATGCCAATTTAAAAGCCAGCACGTTCTCAACTACCCGTAATGCAAACAAGCTGCCAAGAGGCCCTTGCCAAAATATTTTGCATACTCAGTTTTATTTTGGTAGATATTTTTTATCTAAAGTAACTGATATCGCATTCAAGCATTTTTTTTTCTTTTCAAACTCATAACCTCAGCATCGCTAGAGCCATTATTTTCTACTGTTTGAGCTATATGAACAGAGGACAGATGTTTATCTTTAAAAATTCAATCTTTTAATCTTGCATGCTTGCATACGGCATCAACGATGTCAAACTTGTTATATGGTCCTTCAAATTTGATATATTGTCCACACAACGGCTTCAGAAGATTTGAGATGTAGTGCACAAGATGTACGGACTGTTTTTATGGTACTTTTATAGTACTTTTTGTTATTTTTGTAGCTTGACAGACATTTACATTTATGCATTTGGTAGATGTTTTTATCTAAAGCAACTGATATTAAATTCAAGAATTTATTTTTTTCAGTTCATGCATTCCCTGGGAATCAAACCCATAACCTAAGCATCGCTAGAGCCATCCTCTAATGATTTTGAGCTACATGACAGGGGACAGAAGTGGTCACACTATGAACTAAAAACTCTTTAAAAACTCAATCTTTTCAACTGGCATGCTTGCGTCTAGCATCAGTCTTGTCATTGTCTTCAGAAATGGCTTTTCACTTCATGCATTCCCTGGGAATCAAACCCATGACCTTGACGTTGCTAGAGCCATGCGGTTGGAGCTAACCTCTGCAGGAAAGTGGCCTGGAAGGGCCAAGTTTGCCCACCCCTGCTCTAGAATAAGCTGGTTCGGAATGACATGTGAATTTTTATTTTAATCCACAATGCCTAGTCAAACCATCCTAGATAAAGACCATGATGCCCACCAGGCCACCAAACTGCAAGCACACACACACACACACACACGCAGTGCATGTCAAATTGGTGTCACATTCAAGTCTGCCAAGAGATTCCAGCTCTCGCTATTTCCAATTTGCCGTGGTAAACCCAGGTGACAAGGCACAAGTTATGCCCCACTCCCCCTTTTTTCTCCTTTCAGAGGCCTGTCTGGTCCAAAACCACCCACATTTCTACTTTAGCGCTTGTGCAAAAAAAACAACAAAAAAAAACAAACAGTAGCGAGAATAAAGGGCTGGCTCACAGCAGGGGCTGAAGGGAATATTGGCAGTGCCGCACACAAAGGCGGTCCTGAAAATAGCCCCCTAGCACAATGAAACCTGCCACTCTGTCTATGAGATAATGTCTAATTGAAAACAGTGCCGCCATTGTGCTGCTGTCACCGGCCTATTGTCCAAAGCCTGCCCCCCTCCGCACACACTTTTTTTTCCATTGACACGGCGCGATTGTTCCCTGCCATTGTGGCACCCGCACCCCTCACTCTCTCTCTGTATTGTTATAATTTCATTACTCGTTTGTTTTTTGTTCCACATCTCCTTTTGCTCCCCTGCAGGTCTTTTGTTCGGTACATTTAGGCACTTCATATTGAATTGCCAACACATTGTGTGTGTGTGTGTGCAAATGTGTGTGCATTTGTTTTCTTACACAAAATTCTTTGTCACTATAGGGGGCGATCTTAAAATGTCAACTTTGTTACCATAATTTTGTATAGTAAAGAAGTGATATTATAATAGAGGATATTATTTGAAAAATTAAGATGAAATTTTCTTCATGAAACATTCCTTGCATTTTCATGAAAAGGTTAATAATGATAAACTGTAATTAAACTGTCTTTGTTTCCTTTAAAAAGGTATAATTACTTCCAAATATATTTTAAAATATATTTTCACCTTTTCACAGCAGATAGGAGCTCTTTTCATTGAATTACCTTTAGTGCTAAGAACAATGCGATTGCTTTCATATTTGTTGTGTTTTACGTTTGTATAACTGTTGACCAGCAGTCCTTTGATACCCTCTATCATCACTGATCATTTGATGATGCTTAAACATGCAAATGTCTCAAGCTTGTTCATTATTTATTTGCACAAAGCCCGGCCTGATTTGGACTCTTTTTCACTCACACTCAGAGTCTGGGCCTTTGCCCAACGGTGTCAAGTCCATTTTAACCAAAGTGAGTCACAATGAAAAATGCTACAAATGTTTCCTTGGGTGAAAATGAGAAACAAAAGCCCTTATCAGACTTGCATATTATTAACAAAAGTCTAAGTGAAAGCGTTTTTTTTTTTTTTTTTTTACATCTAGTGAGGAAAGTATTTTTGAACCTAGTTTTGGAGGTTCTACATCAACAACCTATGAACCTATGAATTATTTATTATGATAAATAATTAATAATAATAATTAAAATAATAATTAAAAACATTTTAAATAATAATAATACATTTTATATTATTTTCTACAAATATTTTGATTAAGTTAAAGTAATAAACTATTTCTTTACAAGTTATAAATGTAAAAATTATCTAATATTTTTAAAAGACTTACTGACCTTGACACACAGTTTTGGAGGGTTCACATATATATAATATCATTTTCTGTTTTCTGTTTTTTTTTCTTTCTGCAGTTTTTAACTACACTTTTATTTGGAGGACAGCTTTCTTTCAAATATTATTCTTTATTTTTCTAAATATATTTTTTTATATATATATTTTAAATTATATATGAATACAAGTTTACAAAAAACATATTATTACATATTAAGTATTTTAATTAACTTTTCGAACTATATATTTTAAATAATATTATTAATAAAAAAACTGCTTCACTGATTATTATTTATTATTATGTTTAATAAAATGTCTCCAACCTTATCAAAACATAAACTTGTAAACTATTTTGTTTAGTTTACAAAAGGCTTCCAGCAGTTTCTGTTCATTACACTTTAATTTGGAGGACATTTTTCAAATATTATTATTTATATTTGTAAATATATGTATTTCTTTAAATGTATAAATATATATTTTTAAATATTATTATTAATAAAAACTAAAATTCTCCAATCTGTTTTTTGTTTTTGAATTGTCATTATATTTGTGTTTATATTTGTATAAGTGTCATTTCTCATAAATTAAATTGTTTTGTTAAGAATCCACATTGTAAAGGGTTATGTTTCTTTTTTGAGCTCTTCGAGTCTCTATATCAAGTGTTTTCATCTTCAGTTCAGAACAATGAAAACAAACAGGCCATCACTCCTTCCAGACAGATAAATTGCCTGAAGTCTTTTAAAATCCCTATTTAATGTGAAAGCATCTCCTGTTTGGATACGCACACACATATAAAAGCATCCAAAAAGCAGCATGTCATGGGACCTTTAAAGTGCACAAAAACATAATCAGTCCAAACACGTGTGAGCGAACCAGACAATCAGGGGTTATAAATACAGGTTGAGTTGATGGTGTGGATGTTGAGGGCAATGCAAGCGTACAGACTGAACCTGTCCAGTTGGAGCCGAGGTAGGAGACGGGTCGGGCCGGGGGGAAGGAGAACAAAGGACACGCTCACAACAATCACACCCGCAGGAACAGGAAGGCCCCTCGGGAGCTCGCGGATGGCAATCTGACCTGGGCAGTGTTTCCGACGGCTAAACCCAGCAAGAGCTGACCTGCCTCCAAAGCGTTTGGTTGGTTTCCCACAGCCTGGTCATGGCAGAAATGCACTGTCTCTTTGGTTTTTGACTGGGGTGAGAGGAACGGAAGGGCTGGTTCTTACTGAAGGATGGGATTTGCGTAATTTAAGGAAACTGGGTGACATTACGTGCAGAAGTGTGCATGGAAGAGTATGACTGGTAAACCACAGCGGCCACATCGCCTAATGAAAAATTTGAAAAAAAAAAAATTTATTTGCACTTCAGGGTTTTTTTTTCTTGGTTTCTGGAAATCAAGCTGATTGCATTGTGGGAGTTTAGTGGGATTTTAGCATAGTGTTATTTTAGTATAACTGAGATACTGTTATAAGTTTATTTGATCATTATTTTCAATTTCTTTTCTTTTTATATTTTCCATTTTCATTTTAGTTAAGGTTTTAGTCATTTGGTTGTTTATGATAATTGTATTAGTTTTATTCCATTTTATTTCAGTTTTAATTTTAGTACCTCATGCTAAACTAACTAAAAATGATAAATACAATCAGTTTAATGTTTTTTTTATATACAGTATATATATCAGATTTTTTAAGCTGAATTTTTATGCTTTTAGTTTTAGTTGATTATTATAACCCTGTACTGCACATATTAGCAAATCTATCTTTCAGAGGTGTTCCATAAGCACCAAAAATACTATGCATAATATACATAGCCTATGCAATAAACATAGCCAATATTCAACAAGAACAAAATGTAGGGTTGTAATTTATCCAGTGGGGTTTGATTGTATTGTACGTGACATCACCTGAAAACTATAAAGCCATTAAATTAAAACAAGTTATACTTTGATCTGCAAAATCACATTTTTGCTACTTTAGAATAATGTACACCAATGCATTGTTCACAAAAAGATCATCAACGTGAATTAAGAAAGTGACTTTAAGTTCTGTTTAGTCCGTTATGGAAATTCTGGACACATTAGTTTTCATCTGCATATGAAATAGAACTGATTTTGATCATGTAGCTACCTTTAAAAGCCCCCAGCAAAGATTCACACCGAATGAATACTGAAAGAAAAATTCACAAGGGGATCGACTTTATGCAACATTACTGTGGTTGAACCCACAGTGAACGACTAAAAGCGTGTGGTTGCAGTTATGAAGTGAGCTTAAAGTCTCTGGAGTCAGCAACTGACTTCCTCCCGATGAGCTTCACGGCTGCATCTGGTTCTCCGGCTCTGTGTGCACACATGCAACGCTCGTACTCGTGATTTAGATACCGCTTCCTCCACAGGTTGGCAATGAGTCCCTATCTAGAGACTCACCAACCACTGCCTCTGACTTCAAAGTCACAGCGCTCCTGCTCTCTGGCAAAACCATCTGAGTACTGCTGACATGCTGCTGTTTTCATATTTCCAGATTTTTATCAAACTTCCCCTTGAGGAAAACAACCGTTATTGAAATCTAAAGCTTTGAGCGTAAAATTAGTTGTTGGGGGATTTGAAACTAACACCACAAACTGCAACACGCAATAACGTTTAGATAAAGAGCTATGCAGATGTAGTGTATTCATCTCTTGAACAATCATTGCATACTGATTAAAAATCACTTCAGTGCACATATCATTTGACACTTTATGGCTGCAACTGGGTTGTAATTGTTTTAAACTTTGCTGAATTCTATAATTTCATCACATTTATTTTATTTAATTGGCATCTACGCTAATATTAGTCCGTTTTATTCTTATTCCGAGATCACCGTAGCCATACGGATCCAGTGTGTATCCAGTCCAGATGGCAGATCAGCACCTCTACAGCCCTGAATGTCAGCGGAGACCATGTCAACTAGATGCGCCCGAGAGACAGATCCCCTGCGAAGACCTCGTCGGCCATCGGCTCAAGACCACGGGAACCTGATGAATCCTCTGCTCAATCTGACTTGTGTTGCAGCCTGGAATGAAACCACACTGAAAATAAATAACTTGCCCTTTTTTAATTGGATGAATGAAACATTTTTTTCAGTGTACACCATGCTGGTTTCATCTGGTCAGAGGAGAACTGGTCCCCCGACTGAGCCTGGTTTCTCCCAAGGTTTTTTTTCTCCATTTCTGTCACAGATGGAGTTTTGGTTCCTTGCCACTGTCACCTCTGGCTCGCTTGACTGATTGCAGACACTATTGGAAGAGAGCTGAACTGGATGATGACATCACTGAATCATCAATGAACTGACTTTAACTGATAAACTGACTGTTTTCTATTGTCCTCTTGTATTATCAGCACACGTTTTTCCTGTTTGACACTGTAAAGCTGCTTTGACACAATCTGTATTGTATAAAGTGCTATATAAAAAAGGTGACATGATTTGGCTTGTTTAGGACCGTGAAGGGCAATGTATTTTTATTATTAAATAAAAATATTCTTAAATTATTTTGTTTCTAAATATATTATTAATTTATTTTTGCCTCAAAAAGAATTAGAAAAGTTCAACAAGTTATTAAATCATGTGCTATATACATAACAGCTAGCTGTTTTGGTTAAAAGCATCGGTTAACCCATTTAATCCCACCGGTAACATTTGTGGCCAAAATTACCTTTTGCTTTTGAAAGGACAAAAAAAAAGGGTCTCTTTTAAAGATATATTAACTTTTTAAGAAAAGTTACACGGTTTGTTTCATTGGGCTATATGGGTAAAATTCACTTATGCAACACAGTGGGGTAAAAAAAAAAAAAATGCAAATAAAAATGTCTTTTTTTTTTTTACATTTTTAAAAGGTGTCTAAAATGTCACAAGTAGACGCATCCCGCTATTACAGTACAAATACAAACTAATCTATTGCCCTCTAGTGGTTGGACAGTTAGCTGCAGACTTTCAGGACTTTACATTGCTGAAAGCAACAAATATTACTTCCAAGTACTATTAAAATATGCATATTTCTAAACAATATAAGTAACAAAGAACCATGTCAATGAGCAGTCACGCTTGATTGCACACAAACATGCACCAAGTATTGGGTCAGTATAATTTTTTTTACATTAGAAATTAATACTTTTATTCAGCAAGGATGCATAAAATTGATCAAGCGACAGTAAAGACATTTACAATGTTACAAAAAGATTTACATTTCAAATAAATGCTGTTCTTTTGAAGCTTATATTCATCAAAGAAAAAATGTATAGATGAATGAATAAATGACATTTTTAAATATTACATTAAAAAAAGTTCTTTTAAGTTGCAATTTCACAACATTACTGTTTTTATTGTATTTTTTATCAAATAAATGCAGCATTGGCGAGACTTCTTTCAAAAACATACAAAAAATTTAGACTCCAAACTTTGTTTTTTTTTCCACCTGATGAACATAAGCTAATTGTCACATTGGGAAGTCGTGGCCTAATGGTTAGAGCGTCGGACTCGTAACCCAAAGGTTGCGGGTTTGAGTATCGTACAGGCAGGGATTGTAGGTGGGGGGAGTGAATGTACGGCGCTCTCTCCCACCTTCAATACCATGACTGAGGTGCCCTTGAGCAAGGCACCGAACCCCCAACTGCTCCCTGGGCACCGCAGCATAAATGGCTGCCCACTGCTCCGGGTGTGTTCACGGTGTGTGTGTGTTCACTGCTGTGTGTGTGCACTTAGGATGGGTTAAATGCAGAGCACTAATTCCGAGTATGGGTCACCATACTTGGCCACATGTCACTTCACTTTAATTCCAACACTAAAAACAGTAGCCTGAAACTGAGAAAAAAAACTTTTATTTTTGAGATTTAGAAAAGAAAAAAAATGGGTTTTCACAATTATAAGCATGGGTCAAAATTCCAAATCTTGACAAATGAAAACAAAATAAAACAACAAACAGCAAACAAATAATATTCAGATGAAGAACTAACAGATGATCAGTTGGACACACTCTGCAGCAATGTGATGTTATCTCCTTTCAACATAATCCGCCCTATTGGAGAGAAAAAAATGTTTAAAGTCACATCTTATTTTACATCAAACAAAAGTTATTGCTCAGAAACGCATGACTCGCCGGTATTGCAAAGTTCACACTTACCCAGGGGCTTCCTGTTCTTGGTCTTCATGTGAACCTCCTCTGCGTCATCCAAAACCAAATTCATGTACTCATCAAATCCCTTGAAACACAAACAAAGAAATCAAATATAAAGTTCTCTATTCACATGCGTGCATAATATTGTTCACAAAATTATCTGTAAAGATGAAAATGAGCTGTGTGGAAAAAATTAAATGTGAGACTTGCTGTGTTTACTCACAATGATGCAGCCCTCTATCCGCATGTTGACCTGTTCGTAGAGCCATACCTGGATTCGGGAACGCTGCACAGAAAGGGAAAAACTATTAGTAACCGGTCATCAACCGGAGAGAGAGAATGCCTTTTTTTTTCTTTTTTACATTGTGATATTTTTCATGACAATTAGGCACATTTCTCCCCAAAATTCTCAATTTATATTAGTAATATATTTTATTATATTATAAATTATGAAGTATTTATACATTGTAGTATTGATGGTAGGCTGCTATGGATTTATGCTTATTCATTTTATTACAGTAATTTTATCGGCAAAGTAAAAAAAATAATATTAAAAAATCTAAATGGTTTTAAAATCCTTTTGTTTATGCTAAATATAACATCTTTTTTTAATAAAAAAATAAACAAACAAACAAAAAAATTAAGCAAAAGTAACAGAAAACAAAAATGCACGGGGGAAACCTCACATTTCATACAAAATAACTAATACATAATTAATAATGTATGTATGTATGTGTGTGTGCGCATGTTAAATATACTTAAATGTTAAATAAAATTATGAACTTACATTCTGTAGATACCTGAAAATAAGGTTCTGAAAGTAAAATTAAGGAAACAAACAAATATAACAATAACATTATACTGTCATCAAAATATGACTCATGGATAATTTTAAATAGCATTTTTTTCATTCATTTATAAGTAACGTAAACGATTAGCAGCGGGACCAACACAAACCTGATACAAACATCCCAAACATTGATCAAAGATGCTGCTTTTTTTTTTTTTTAAAGTTTGATATAATCATATTAAAAAAAACTTTAATTTCTAATACAATATGTAATAAAATATAACATTATGAATCTTACGAAACCAAAGCATATCAATACAATGGAAGGAACCGATTTAGTTCTGCGTTCTGAAGGATACGATAGGCTGCACCATGACCTTCTGAACCTTCTGTCCTTGTCCTCTGTACGCCATTCTCCCAAATAATATTCAGATATTTTTAGAAAACGGTGATCTATGTAAAATTGAACAAAACAGTTAATGGCGCGGCAACGAAAATCTCACGTTGGTTGTTGGTGTTTCAACGGCGGCGCAATTCCGGAAACAGAATGACGCACATAAAAGGACGTGTTGATTATTTGTAGCGCCGCTTGTGGCCGGGAGACACATTACAGACCAAATGTTTTTTATTGCCCAGAACGTTACATAATAAACGACAGTAAAACAAATTATATAAAACCAATTATATGTGATCGTCCAATAATTATACACGTTTTTTAACCATTTTACATCAGCGTGTGCTGTCGCTAGTTCATTTTAAATGTCTCTGCGGTGTTACATTTGAATTTTTAAAAGTACAAATATTTCATGTTAAGTTTTTATTAATATGTCAAGGCTGATATTGCTCGATTTTTAAGTTAACAATTTATAGTGTAATTAAATTTGACGTACGCATTTTTTGTCGTTTACAGGACGTGGCACACAGATTGTGTGACGTTATACGCATGTTTCTGCTCGGTCAGCGTGTCAATTGTTGTTGTTTTAAAGGCGCTCAGTGGTGAGTGACTTAGCATCGGTCCAACTGCAAACTACCCGTGATTTTTATTAAATAAGACCATATTACCATTCATGTTTAGAGGATGTTTTTATAGTGAAACAACTGTAGAATTTTAAGTTATTTTATTATATATCAGATGAGTTTTTGTAACGTTATCTTTAGCCTGGCTAACCTAGCCTAGCTTAGATTATTGTCAACATTGTCTTTTATATTGCTTAGGTGAGAAAAAAAATAAAATGACAAAGTTTTAAATTTGTAATTATATATTTATATATTGTGTTTATTCTTTTGTTTAGCTGTAGACTTTTGTTTTTGCTCAAGTACTCAGTATAATCTATTACCTGTAAGTGATATTGGAATATATTTGCAATTACTCGATCATATTACTATTTTCTTTCTTTATGTATTTATTACGTATTCATATACTGTATAAATACATGCACAGTTTTCAACTGGCATTCAAAAGAAATTGCCATTGCTTTTTACTGACGATTTATCTATATTTTCACACTGCTGATCATTTTATTGTAGCATATGGCCTTATTTTAAAGCCCAAATGTGACTGCTTCTAACTTAATACAAATTTGGTTCATGCAACTGTTCTGTGTTCAGAACTGAACAGGTACAGGATGCTACGTCTGCATTGTAAAGCCAAGAACGGGACCCATCTGATGCAGGGCCTTACACACCAATCTTGTGTTCAGGAGCTTAAAGATAAGATTGAGGAGCTAACAGGAATACCTTGTGATGTACAGAAGATCATGGTAGGTTATCCACCATCCAGCCTGGATCTACAGAATGGTGAAGCCCACCTAAAAGACTACCCTATAAAATCAGGTTTGATCAGAATCACTACACTTTATTTGCAATGTGTTACAGGAATAGTAGGGTGACCATACGTGCCATTTTCCCAGGATGCGTCCTGGCGAGGATTTGTTTTGGCTTTGTTTTCCTGTTTTCATGCTTGCTGAAGGTAATGATCGAAAAGTAGTTTGACCAATAACATGCAGGCATTGTACATAATGGACCAATCATGGCATGTGAGAAGGTGGGATCTACGGTCAAAGCGATGCAATCAGTGTTTGACATCAAAGTACCTCGAGAGCGTTTCGAAAGCATAACCGTCTGTATGGTACTTTGATGTCAAACACTGATTGCATCGCTTTGACCGTAGATCCCACCTTCTCACATGCCATGATTGGTCCATTATGTACAATGCCTGCATGTTATTGGTCAAACTACTTTTCGATCATTACCTTCAGCAAGCATGAAAACAGGAAAACAAAGCCAAAACCTAGATATTTTAGGCAATATAGAAATCCTGGCCAGGACGCGTCCGGGGAAAATGGCACATATGGTCACCCTAGGAATAGTTCACCCAAGAATGAAAATGTACTCATTCTTAAGCCATCCAACATGTACGTAGATGAGTACGTTTCCTCATTGGAACAGATTTGGAGAATTTAGCATTCCATCACTTGCTCACCAGTGGATCCTCTGCACTGAATGGGTGCCGTCAGAATGAGAGTCAAAACAGCTGATAAAAATATCTCTATAATAATCCAAAGTAATCCACACCACTTAAAGCAATATTATGGATAGAGGACTCGTATTTTAGCCAGAAACAATGGGTTGAAGTTGAAACGTCTTTTCAGCAAATTTTCATTTTTGGGTGAACTATTCCTTTAATTCTGTGTTTATAAAGCCATTCGTGCACTTTTGTTGTTGCTGAGTTTCCTGGCTTCACCATTGATACGTTTACTGTTCCAGGAGACACGCTGATTGTAGAGGAGGAGAAGAACAAACCCAAACCCCAAACACAAACCGCTGTGACCAAAGGGCCCAGTCTTGACCTGTCCCCAGTTCTAGAGCGCCACGTCGTCCCTGCCGACAACTCTTGTCTGTTTACAAGTGTGAACTACGTTATGGAAGGAGGTGTTTACGACCCAGCCTGTGCGCCTGAAATGCGTGGGCTCATTGCACAAATTGTAGTTAGTGACCCCACCGCGTACTCAGAGGCAGTATTGGGCAAGACTAATGAGGACTATTGCACCTGGATCCGTCGCGATGACACGTGGGGAGGCGCCATTGAGGTTTCAATCCTCTCTAAGTTCTACCAGTCTGAGATTTGCATCGTTGACACTCAGACTGTGCGCGTCGACCGCTTCGGCGAGGATGCGGGTTACACCAAACGAGTGCTGCTTATTTATGATGGTATTCATTATGACCCGATCCAGAAGGTGGTGCCAAATTCAGATGTTCCCGCACAGACTGTTTTCTCCACTACCGATGATGTAATTTTGGCCCAAGCGTTGGAGCTCGCGGATGAGGCCCGGAGGAAGCGTCAGTACACGGACGTCAACCGCTTCACTCTGCGCTGCATGGTGTGCCAAACTGGCCTGGTGGGGCAGAAGGAAGCAAGGGAGCATGCCAAGGAGACCGGCCACACCAACTTTGGGGAAGTGTGATGCTCTTCGCTCTTCGCACCTTTGCCGCGTCACTGCCACGCCACCTGACATGGTACCCGCTCTTTCACTGCTGCCTGTTCCAGCTTGGTACAGTCCTCTACCTCACATTGTCTAGCGGCTTCAGAAGACTTTCTCTTGTCGAGTTCCCCAATTATTCAGTATTCTTTTAACTTTGCTTTAACTCTTGAGGTTGAAGTATTAAATATGCTTGTGTTTTTAGTCTGTTAGCCAGAAATGACAACAAAGCCGTATCTTCAAACCAAATTTTAAAGGGATTCTCCACTGACTACCTGTTTGTTATAATGATTACAATACTAGTATTAGGGTGAATTTCGCAAAACACATCCAGGTCACATTTCACTGCAAAATCAAAGAAGAAAATAAAAATAATTGTGTGTAAAATCACAATTCAAATATAATTAATATTATATATTATAGATATTAATTTATAATATATATGTATATATATATAGAGAGAGAGAGAGAGAGAGGATGCCTTTTTTTTGCATTGTGATATTTTTCATGACAATTAGGCACATTTTTCCCCAAAATTTTAATTTAATATTAGTAATATATTATGATATTATAAATTATGAAGTATTTATACATTGCAGTATTGATGGTAGGCTGCTCAGGATGTATGCTTATTAATTTTATTATAGTAATTTTAACTGTAAAAGTAGTTACTGTATTACTTTTAATAATTTAGAGTGAAAATGTTATGAAAATAATATAAATTTAAAAAATCTTAATGCTCTTAAAATCCTTTTGTTTATGCTAAATATAACAACATTTTTTCTTTCAGTTTCGCTGTTAAATGTGACCTAGACATGTTTTCGTGAGATTCACCCATAACCTCATGTAAACACTTTTCTGTTGCCTACAGCTCAAAGATGTGTGAGTAACAACTGTTTAACAATGCTATAGCTAAACCCTTGGTAGTACCTAACAAATATTGAAAGTTTTAATGAGTGATCGCATAAGGCATACTAATTGTTTATTTTTAAAACAAATATATCATAAATGTTAATCTTTTCACACATAAAGTGCTTCTGTGGATGTGGCCAGAGTAGTATTGAAAAAAAAAAACGGTGGAGCACAGCTAAAAACATGCCTTTCATTAACTCTAATTTAATCATGGCATTACTGTATTTATTATATGATCTGTCTTGTTAAGGTCATACGCACAGTTTCTGAACAATCGATGGCACTACATGAACTCTTAAGTTCACTGGCTCCATTGTACCTGTTACTTGAAATAGTAACATAGATCAATGTCGACTCTGAATACTCTACTCAATGCAGTTTTTACACATTTTGAGTAAGCTAGTTAGCAAGAAAGCGTGGATTTTAAGTTGAAGTGGACCACAATGGTGCTGATAGTAGAATCTCACTGAACTATTTTGTGAATCTAGATTTAGTTTTTCTTTGAAGGGCACTTGTGTAATTTCTGCAAATGACCACGCAAGATTGTTTTATGCAAAATGTGTTTATTCTCTCTCAAGTGACCATGACATATTGTTAGGAAGAGTGATTGTAGTGACTTTCATTTGACATTTTAAGTGATGAAATGTGTCATACTGAACTTTTTCCTGCATACAGGGCCGATATCTGAGGTTTAGTGTAGCAAAGTATCATATTATTAGAGTGTGGATGAACTTTAGAGAGAAAACATCTTGTAAGGCCTGATGATGATGTACATTCTCAGTATTTTTCAGTCAGGTAATATCCACACTGTTGTTTACTTGTTTGCAGCCTTTTTATTTTGAAGAAATGGTGCCATTGTAAGTCCAAAGGACGTTTTTTTTAATTTTGCAGTGATTTTTCTAAATGGCCGTGATCAGTGTTTTATCTACACTAAGGTAACTTTGAGTGAGAAACTGCATGTACAGCACTCATTGCCAGTGTTGGGGGTAACTCATTACAAGTAATGCGAGTTACGTAATCAGATTACTTTTTTCAAGTAACTAGTAAAGTAACGCATTACTTTTTTAATTTACAAGAAAATATCTGAGTTACTTTCCGTACCCACTGTATATATATATATATATATATATATATATATATATAAATATCCTTGTGTGATTTATTTATTATTTATTTTGTCTAACTAATTAGTTTTTAACTAAATGTTATTAGTAGTTAGTTACTAGTGTTAACTAACTACTGCCAAAATGTAATTGTTAGTTAATGCTGACTTGTTTGCATATGCCTTTCAACATTTATTTATTTAACTAGTATCTATTTTATGTTACCAGTACTTATTTTAGAATTACTAATATATAATCTATAGTTAATCCTACTTGTTTCACTTCTGTTTCAGTTTTTTATAACCATTTCTTACTATGTGTCAGTAAATTGTTGTTATTTTAGCATGTGTGTTTGGCTCAGTGTTATTAGTGTTAACTAATGTAGTTTGATTTGTATTAGTTATCTATTTTAGTTTTAGTTACAGTTGTAGTAATGTTGTCATTTTATTCGTTTTTTATTATGTCTATATAGTTTTTTTTTATTAAGTTTTAGTTTGATTTGAGTTATTTCAGTACTTCAACATACAAAATGGAAATGAAATAATATATATATTGGATGTATTTATATATATGTACATGTATATGTGTGTGGCTGTACATACACATATGTAGTTGTTTTTTGGTGTTTGGCTTAGTGATATGTTAGAATCATTATTATACTCATACCTTTTGTTCTTT